>NC_064927.1:454622193-454922193 GCF_023897955.1 Schistocerca gregaria | reverse complement strand
AAATTTGAGGAAGAAATTTCTGAGAAAGTACGTTTCTATTGTTTGGTGATTGGTTGGTTGTTTGATTCGGGGGAGGGGACCAAACAGCGAGGTCATCGGTCCCATCGGATTAGGGAAGAATGGGGAAGGAAGTCGGCCGTGCCCTTTCAAAGGACCCATCCCGACATTTGCCTGATACGATGTAGGGAAATTACGAAAAACCTAAATCAGGATGGCCGGTTGCGGGTTTGAACCGCCATCCCCCGAACGCGATCCCAGTGTGCTAACCACTGCGCCACCTCACTCGGTGTACATTGGGAGCGAAGCATTGTATGGTAGTGAAACATGGCCTGTGGGAAAATAAAAAAAGAAGGGAATCGAAGCATCTGAGATGTGGTGTTGTGGAATAATGTTGAAAATTAGGTGGACTAATAAGGTAAGGAACGAGGAGGTTCTCTGGAGAATCGGCGAGAAAAGGGATATGTGGAAAATATGACAAGAAGGAGGGACATAATTGTAGGAAACCCGTTAAAAGACCTTGGAATAACTTCCGTGGAACTAGAGGGAGCTGTAGATGGTAAAAACTGTACAGTAAAACAGAGACTGGAACACACCCAGCAAATAATTGAGGACGTATGCTTCAGGTGCTACCATGAGACGAAGAGTTGGCGCAGGAGAGGAATTTGTGTCGGGCCACATCAAGCCGGTCAGAAGCCTGTTGGCTCAAAAACAAAGAAAGTCGCATTGTATCCCAGTTCATCAGTTTATGCTCACAGGTCAGTTGAGACGCGCTGGATCGTATTGGCGGCAGCTGTCGAGGGAACTATAACAGCCGTGTACATCCCGAGCCAACTGCGAGCAGGCTCTTGCCTCGTGCATGGATCTGTCAAAGAAAATGCCGCACATGAAACGTAACCCAGCTAATGGAAAGAGTGACTCGGAGACCGAATAATATACGTCAGCACGACTGCGAAGGAGCTCCGGGTCACGTAGTTTGGGAGTGCAACAGACAGCAGTGATAGACGATGATAGAAATTTAAGTCAGAATCAAGCAGTATCTACAACAAAGAGAGAAGAAAGGGTGTGGCACAAACTTAATGAAATAACAGATATTTGAATATGTGATGTCTCTTCTTGCGAACATGTCAGAAAGATGAGACACCATGCAGAATCTGCAGCTGTGATACTTACCGTTTGAACTGAAGTTGGAGGGGAGAGAAAGGAATAAGCGGCGATGAGTGAAAATGTGCGCCGGACAGGGATTCGAACCTGGGATCTCCTGCAGAAGGTTTCGCATGAAGTCTCGATGCACCTGACATCAGTCATTCTCTCTCTTTCCTTTCTCCCCCTCCAGCTTCAATTTACGTGACGAATAATATTTCCTTGTTGGAAGTAGGAACCTACCAAGAGAAGAGATAGAGAAACCACAGCAGAAACCGAAATTGCAACCTTCCAGTAGTTAGTTACAGCAAAGCAATAAAAGAAAGGGAAGTTGAGACAGTAGATCAGACAGGTAAGAGATTGACAAGAGAATCATAGGCCACCGACGCGAAGAGGACGCTTCGTGAGATCATCTATAGACAGCGCACCTACAGAGGGATCCTCATAACTGGACTTCATGAAGCTGCTGTTCCAGGTACTCTGATAGACCATGGCATGCTTGACCAAGCAGACATGGATTCAAGGGTTGGTTTTAGAGGGGGTCACTATTTGCTACTGCGTCTGTCCACCCACCCTCCCGCCGACTCATCCAGGTGTAACTTACCGTCACGCCCACTTTTAATGAAGCTTAAAAATACTAGAATTTCGTTTTACAGACTCTTACTTTTCGTGCTACTTTATTCTCCGCAAATTATCTGTGAAATCTGGAAACAAATACATGTAAAAATATAGTCGTTTTGTACAGTGCTATGAACAAGCTACTTAACAAGAGATATATACACTCCTGGAAATGGAAAAAAGAACACATTGACATCGGGGTGTCAGACCCACCATACTTGCTCCGGACACTGCGAGAGGGCTGTACAAGCAATGATCACACGCACGGCACAGCGAACACACCAGGAACCGCGGTGTTGGCCGTCGAATGGCGCTAGCTGCGCAGCATTTGTGCACCGCCGCTGTCAGTGTCAGCCAGTTTGCCGTGGCATACGGAGCTCCATCGCAGTCTTTAACACTGGTAGCATGCCGCGACAGCGTGGACGTGAACCGTATGTGCAGTTGACGGACTTTGAGCGAGGGCGTATAGTGGGCATGCGGGAGGCCGGGTGGACGTACCGCCGAGTTCCTCAACACGTGGGGCGTGAGGTCTCCACAGTACATCAATGTTGTCGCCAGTGGTCGGCGGAAGGTGCACGTGCCCGTCGACCTGGGACCGGACCGCAGCGACGCACGGATGCACGCCAAGACCGTAGGATCCTATGCAGTGCCGTAGGGGACCGCACCGCCACTTCCCAGCAAATTAGGGACACTGTTGCTCCTGGGGTATCGGCGAGGACCATTCGCAACCGTCTCCATGAAGCTGGGCTACGGTCCCGCACACGGTTAGGCCGTCTTCCACTCACGCCCCAACATCGTGCAGCCCGCCTCCAGTGGTGTCGCGACAGGCGTGAATGGAGGGACGATTGGAGACGTGTCGTCTTCAGCGATGAGAGTCGCTTCTTCCTTGGTGCCAATGATGGTCGTATGCGTGTTTGGCGCCGTGCAGGTGAGCGCCACAATCAGGACTGCAAACGACTGAGGCACACAGGGCCAACACCTGGCATCATGGTGTGGGGAGCGATCTCCTACACTGGCCGTACACCTCTGGTGATCGTCGAGGGGACACTGAATAGTGCACGGTACATCCAAACCGTCATCGAACCCATCGTTCTACCATTCCTAGACCGGCAAGGGAACTTGCTGTTCCAACAGGACAATGCACGTCCGCATGTATCCTGTGCCACCCAACGTGCTCTAGAAGGTGTAAGTCAACTACCCTGGCCAGCAAGATCTCCGGATCTGTCCCCCATTGAGCATGTTTGGGACTGGATGAAGCGTCGTCTCACGCGGTCTGCACGTCCAGCACGAACGCTGGTCCAACTGAGGCGCCAGGTGGAAATGGCATGGCAAGCCGTTCCACAGGACTACATCCAGCATCTCTACGATCGTCTCCATGGGAGAATAGCAGCCTGCATTGCTGCGAAAGGTGGATATACACTGTACTAGTGCCGACATTGTGCATGCTCTGTTGCCTGTGTCTATGTGCCTGTGGTTCTGTCAGTGTGATCATGTGATGTATCTGACCCCAGGAATGTGTCAATAAAGTTTCCCCTTCCTGGGACAATGAATTCACGGTGTTCTTGTTTCAATTTCCAGGAGTGTAGATTTTAGACAGCGCAGCAGAACTAGTTTCCGTCTTAACTGTCTGCAAATACAATGAAAATCTTTATGTTGTAATTCAGGTAATGATTTCTAGAGTTTTACACAAACACACACACACACACACACACACACACACACATATACCACACCACTTCACACATGTAATCTCACTCATGCAGAACTACTACTTTTTACCAAGGTCACTACAACAGTTTTCTGTGTGCTCGACTGACTGAAACAATCTGAACGGTGGAGCAGCGGCAGAAAAATTCTCCGTGTCAAAGACGCAGTAGAAAACATGTCCGCCCCCGGTAGCTGAGTGGTCAGCGCGACAGAATGTCACAGGTAACGGCCCGGGTTCGATTCCCGGCTGGGTCGGAGATTTTCTCTGCTGAGGGACTGGGTGTTGTGTTGTCCTTATCATCATCATTTCATCCTCATCGACACGCAAAGCGGAGGAAGTTTCATATCAGCGCACACTCCGCTGCAGAGTGAAAATCTCATTCTGGAAACATCCCCCAGGCTGTGGCTAAGCCATGTCTCCGCAATATCCTTTCTTTCAGGAGTGCTAGTACTGCAAGTTTCGCAGAAGAGCTTCTGTAAAGTTTGGAAGGTAGGAGACGGATACTGGCAGAAGTAAAGCTGTGAGTACCGGACGTGAGTCGTGCTTCGGTAGCTCAGTTGGTAGAGCACTTGCCCGCGAAAGGCAAAGGTCCCGAGTTCGAGTCTCGGTCGGGTACACAGTTTTAATCTGCCAGGAAGTTTCATATCAGCGCACACTCCGCTGCAGAGTGAAAATCTCATTCTGGAAACATCCCCCAGGCTGTGGCTAAGCCATGTCTCCGCAATATCCTTTCTTTCAGGAGTGCTAGTACTGCAAGTTTCGCAGAAGAGCTTCTGTAAAGTTTGGAAGGTAGGAGACGGATACTGGCAGAAGTAAAGCTGTGAGTACCGGACGTGAGTCGTGCTTCGGTAGCTCAGTTGGTAGAGCACTTGCCCGCGAAAGGCAAAGGTCCGAGTTCGAGTCTCGGTCGGGCACACAGTTTTAATCTGCCAGGAAGTTTCATATCAGCGCACACTCCGCTGCAGAGTGAAAATCTCATTCTGGAAACATCACATGTATTTTTAAATAGAGCGGCAGATCTGTGTGAATATGAATACTTTATTTATTCCTCAATGCTATAAATCTATTGAACATCAGCATTTTTTTCAACTCGTTCTTAAATGATCCTATGTTTTTAACATTCTTTATTTATGTAGGCACTGCTTTTAAAGGTTGTTTTACGATTATATACCATATTTTTCTAATATATATACCCTTGATATGTACTTGTCTATGAAAGTCATTCCTGATTCTATATTTATAACTGGAAACTTACCTGTTTAATGCTGAAAACTGTCTATATTAATTAACGACACACATAAGTCTTTGATATATATACGTAGAATCCTCAAAGCGGCAGATTTTAAATTGTTTAAAAATGTTCTCACCCCATATTATTATTATTTTTCATTACAGAATTCGGCCAATTGTAGACCGCTTAGAACCTAAGACAAAAGTACATTCTTTTTGTTTTTTATCTTTCCAGAACTTCTTCAAGCGATTGTTGGTGGCTTGTCTCTGTTCATTTGACATCACCCTCCTAGGTTGTGAATTTCGTTGTTGGACAGGAAATTTCGCAGTACTGATCAGTAGCCTGAAACTTTTCTTGTTGTGTATGGTATTTTCCCCGACGTTAAGTTTTCTCGTTTCTTTCATGTCTCTTCCAGCTATCCTGTGGTGTTTTTTAATTTGCAAATGAAGCTAAAAATTTTCTTCGTTGGCGTATTATCATTCATTCTGTACATATGACCGTAAAATTTTGATCTCTTCATTCTTATTGTTTCTATGTTTCTATTCAGATCTTTATTTCTCCTTTCCGTCCAGTTGTTATCTTTGTTCTTTTGTGGTGCTAATTTTCTTGAGTATTTTTCTTTCTTTCTTTTCCAGTTTTTCTTGTTCACTTCACAGCCCATATTTATTGTTATTGTTATTATTATTATTATTCTGAATTTTAAATGATTGCTTTGCATACTTTTTGCATTTCCTCAGAACATCACATCGTGCCGTAACAGGCTGTGCACGTCTGCTTAGTCAGCACATGGTACTTTTTCATCAATGCTAAACAAATACATTTTATTCTCTTATAGTAAATACAAGTGTCACTCGCTGGAAAGAAACAAAATTTTTACAATTATACCCCTGAATACTCTTGAGGGATTTCCAGACAAGACTCTCTCTTTTCTCTTTATAGTTTTATATAGGCCCACTCTTATGCGATTTGTAAGCATGATGTCGCTCTTGAGTCGTACGTTGTCACTGCCATCTTGGCACATTATACAGAGGGGTCCAAAAAATGTATCGACTGTTTAAAAGTCCACAACTTAAAAACTAATTGACGGAGTTGTCTCATTTTTTGGTGAAAGTGTAGCTTAAAGTCCAACTTAAAGATAGCACTGTAGGTGTTCGAAATGGTCACCATTAACATCCACACACAAACGATGCCGCCGAACTGACTGCAACGTGTTCAGCTGGATATTTGCGCATGAATGTGCGATGGATTCTCGAAGTTCATCCAATGTGCGTGGCTTTTGTCGATAAACGACGTCCTTTAGTGTTCCCCACAGGTAAAAGTCCAGACGAGTTAGGTCTGGGGAACGTGGTGTATACTCCACAGCACCTCTGCGGCCTATCCATCTTCCCGATAGATTTTCGCCGAGATACGCCCTAACACGATTTTGGTAGTGGTCTGGGGCACCATCCTGTTGAAAGTAAACTCGTCCGTCTCCGTACAAGTCTCGGATTGCAGGTAAAATGGATGTCTGAAGCTTCTGAAGGTACACCTTACCGGTAACTGAGCCGTCAAAGAAGAATGGTCCAATCAAGCCCCGGTACGACAACCCACATCACACAATTACTTATGGCAAATTCACGGCTTTGTCTACATGGACGTTCGGATTTTCGGCGGCCCAGTAGATGCAATTGTGGCGATTTACTGTACCACTGAGTTTGAACTGTGCCTCATCAGACCACACAATCATCTCTGCAAACTCTTCATCGTTGCGCACCATGTTAGTAAACCACTCGCAGTACTTCACTCTACAATCTGGGTCGCCCTCGTTCATTGCGTGTAGCAATTGTGGAATGTAGTACTTCCACTTCACTGTCTTCAAAATTTGCTGAACACTTGAGCAACTCACTCCAGTTTCATGGGCACTCTGTCTCACAGACTTCTGTGGTGAGCAAGTGAATTGTTGTAACACAGAACGGGAGTTAACTGGACTTGTTACTGTTAAAGGTTGTCCAGATCGTTGTTTGTGTACATCTTTAAAACAGCCTTCTGCTTCAAATTTGTCTCGAATGCGACGAATCGTTAAACGTGTCGGTGGCTCTGTTTGATACTCAATTCGCCATTGCCGTTGAACCTCATTAATATTTTCGTACTCAAAATACTACTTCAAACCTGACTTCCTTTCATCGAATGTAAGCCTTGCACCAGCTATGTTTACTCGAGTAACTAGGTGCAACTAAGAACTAAACACTATCTGGCGACTGTTACCTGACAAAACAAAACGACGCCATACAACGCTTGTGTGGCGATTGCCGGAACTACAAACTGTTACACTACCAAAGATGAGACAACTCCGTCAGTTAGTTTGCCAGTTATGGACTTTTACACAGTGGATACATTTTTTATTCCGGCATCAGGAGTCCGCCTCACGTGAGTTTATCCCGCGTCAAGTATCTTGCCGTGGCGAGGCGAAAGGAAAAGGATGCAGTCGTACGTTTCTCCTCACGCCTTCTGACGTGCTGCCAGTAATTACGGTAAATGGCGATTATGCGCGGGACCGGCCAAGGTTAACGGATGGAAACACTTCACAATGTTATCGCAGCACCTGACTTACGTCATGTATACAACAGTCCTTGTTCTCGTATTCCATTGTCTAAAAATTCGTCTTCCAACGCGTTGTTTTTTATGCCCCTGTTTTAACAATTAGTGGATTTTTGAGGTGGAAGTTCCCATACAGGGGGTGTAAACGGTAAATATTTACAATGTACCACAGTGGTGTAGGGAAAGCCGAGGCGAAAAGTTTGATATAAGACACCTGCGGTTTATCAAGCCGGGGAACAACCTCAAACTGGCCCTCGAAAGCCACCTAAACCACAGTGCATGAGCACCTCGTGAGATTCTGAACATCCTCTCGCCCTCTTATGCCCAAAGTTCATTCGTGCACTTACAAATAATAACACTGACGTTTATTAAACGACACCTCACATTTTTTTCAGTTTTAACAGCGCAAAATTAACAGCCACATTTTTTCCCTACGAAACGGCTGTGCTTGTAGGGGTTAAATTTAGATGTAGTTGGAAACGTAATTAGCTATTCCATAACGTGTTCAAAAGTCCTTTCCTTTCATTACCCTCATAGGAGAGGTTCAACTTACTAATGTTAATGAAAGCTGGCGGCATAAGAGGGCGAGAGGATAACTGAAGATTGGAAACAGGATACGATGGAAGTGCCAAAATTGGATATATTCGTTTTTTTTTTTTTTTCAGTAAACCGCTCATGTACCACGACTATTGAGGCAGGTTTGAAATACGACAGAATATCCTTCAAGATACCTCCACTAGATTTAGAAACGTAGTTCCTTTGTTAGCGACATGAGGATCGCCGAATGACACGATCGTATCTGCCGCCAAAAGTGGCCGATCGGTTCTAGGCGCTACAGTCTGGAACCGCGCAAACCGCTACAGTCGCAGGTTGGAATCCTGCCTCGGGCATGGATGTGTGTGACGTCCTTAGGTTAGTTAGGTTTAAGTAGTTCTAAGTTCTAGGGGCCTGATGGCCTCAGAAGTTAAGTCCCATAGTGCTCAGAGCCATTTGAGCCATTTTAACCAGCGTGTCTCACCGCGATGGTAAACATGTTAGAACCTGTTTCTCGCTTGCTTTCCTACAAACAAAAAGCAATAGTAGGCTTTATTTCATTTCAGTTTAGTGTTTTATGATGGAAAGGAAAAGCAAGATGCGAAACATAAAGAGGAATACTGAGCTAATAATTCAAGGGAAGTCGTATGCAACGGCAAAGGGACAGCTGTTGCTCAGAAAGAACCACCACAATGTGATGTAAGCTCAAATCGTTAGAATTTAACTGCGTATTGTGCAGCACAATGAAATAAAACAAAATAAAGTGTATTTTTAGGGTTCAGACTGCATCAGCTTCCTGTATTAGGAACTATTCTTCGCCTTTCGTTGGCCAACAAATCAAGTACTAAAAAAAAGGGCCTATTAGCCAGAGTCAAATTTCATGAATTAAATAGAGGGAGCTTTATTTCTCGTTGTGTAGGTGATCTCAATGCTACGTTCTTCGTTATTTCTCAGAAATACGTGAGGTGACGCTGTGCACATTCAGCGATTACTTGGAAATGTATTGCAGCACTTAGATCTTTACTTAAACTTTCATTTGTATGCTTTTTTCTAAAAATTCTAAACTTATTACACTTTTGCGACACTTTTTCGCCGGCCGCGGTGGTCTAGCGGTTCTAGGCGCTCAGTCCGGAACCGCGCGACTGCTACGGTCGCAGGTTCGAATCCTGCCTCGGGCATGGATGTTTGTGATGTCCTTAGGTTAGTTAGGTTTAAGTAGCTGTAAGATCTAGGGGACTAATGACCATAGATGTTAAGTCCCATAGTGCTCAGAGCCATTTGAACCATTTGCCACTTTTTCTGTCAGACGTTACCAACGATGTGACACTATTAGAATTTGCAATCCTTCGAATAAAGTGACTTGTAATGTGAATCTCTCATGCTTTTTCGTGTTTTCTTACATTCTGACATTTCGCACTATCATCGTTTCCATTTCCGGTCAACAATTATCAAGAATTTCGCTGCAGCTTAGGTGGCTTTTGTAGGCCAGTCTAAGGCTGTTTCCCTGTTCGGTAGACGGCAAGTGTCTTACACGACGTGTGGCTATAAAATAACGGGACTACTGCTGCAAAACCTTTTATTTAAAAAAGCATACATAATTACTCAGTATCCCCCCTACTCAGTCCGTGCAATGCTCCATGCGAATTTACCATCGGTGGTAACAGTGCTGGAAGGCTTCCTTTGTGAGCTCCTTGATGACGCGTGCTGCTTTTTCTTTCACTGCTTCAACGGACTAAAATCTTGTTCCTTTTAATGCAAATGTCACCTTGAGGAATAGATAAAAGTCACATGGTGCTAGGTCAGGCGAGTAAGATGGATGGTCAAAACACTAGTTACTGTACTGTACTGTATTTCCCTAAAAACCTCTCAACATACAATGCGGCATGTCTTGATCAGAGCTCATGACTTATTCTTCTACAATTCGGGTCATTTTTTTCTTACTTTCTCACAGACTTGAACGAGAAACTCAAGGTACACTACTGGCTATTAAAATTGATACACCAAGAAGAAATGCAGATGATAAACGGGTATTCATTGGAGAAATATATTATACTAGAACTGACATGTGATTACATTTTCACGCAAGTTTGGTGCATAGATCCTAAGAAATCAGTACCCAGAACAACCACCTCTGGCGTAATAACGGCCTTCACACGCCTGGGCATTGCGTCAAACAGAGCTTTGATGGCGTGCGCAGGTACAGCTGCTCATGCCGCTTCAACACGATACCACAGTTCATCAAGAGTAGTGACTGGCCACCATTGACCAGACGTTTTCAATTGGTGAGATATCTGGAGAATGTGCTGGCCAGGGCGGCAGTCGAACATTTTCTGTGTCCAGAAGGGCCCGTACAGGACCTGCAACATGCGGTCGTGCATTATTCTGCTGAAATATAGGGTTTCGCAGGGATCGAATGAAGGGTAGAGCCACGGGTCGTAACACATTTGAAATGTAACGTCCACTGTTCAACGTGCCGTCAATGCGAACAAGAGGTGACCGAGACGTGTGACCAATGGCACCTGTCATCTCGACTGCTAATGATACGAGGCCGTTGGGATCCAGCACGGCGTTCCGTACTACCCTCCTGAACCTACCGATTCCATATTCTGCTAACAGTCACTGGATCTCGACCAACGCGAGCAGCAATGTCGCGATACGATAAACCGCAATCGCGATAGGCTACAATTCGACCAATGACACCCCGTACCATCACGCCGGGTGATATGCCAGTATGGCGATGACGAATACACGCTTCCAATGTGCGTTCATCGCGATGTCGCCAAACACGGATGCGACCGTCATGATGCTGTAAACAGAACCTGGATTCATCCGAAAAAATGGCGTTTTGCCATTCGTGCGCCGAGATTTGTCGTTGAGTACACCATCGCAGGCGCTCCTGTCTGTGGTGCAGCGTCAAGGGTAACCGCAGCCATGGTCTCCTAGCTGATAGTACATGCTGCTGCAAACGTCGTCGAATCGTTCGTGCAGATGGTTGTTGTCTTGCAAACGTCCCTATCTGTTGACTCAGGGATCGAGACGTGGCTGCACGATCCGTTACAGCCATGCGGATAAGATGCCTGTCATCTCGACTGCTAGTGATACGAGGCCGTTGGAATCCAGCACGGCGTTCTGTGTTAACCTCCTGAACCCACCGAGTCCATATTCTGCTAACAGTCATTGGATCTCGACCAACGCGAGTAGCAATGTCGCGATACGATAAACCGCAATCGCAGTAGGCTAGAATCCGAGCTTTGTCAAAGTCGGAAACGTGATGGTACGCATTTCTCCTCTTTACAGGAGGCATCACAAGAACGTTTCACCAGACAACGTCGGCCAACTGCTGTTTGTGTATGAGAAATCGGTTGGAAACTTTCTTGATGTCAACACGTTGTAGGTGTCGCCACCGGCGCCAACCTTGTGTGAATGCTCTGAAAAGCTAATCATTTGCATATCACAGCATCTTCTTCCTGTCAGTTAAATTTCGCGTCTGTATCACGTCATCTTCTTGTTGTAGCAATTTTAATGGTCAGTAGTGTAGTAATGTTGATTAACAGTTTGACCTCCAGGAACCCAGTGAAGTACACAATTCCATGAATAACGAAAAGAACAATCATCATCGCTTTGAATATTGAGTTGCTCATTCGAGCGTGTTTCGCTCTCGGTGAAGCTAGAGCCTTCAGTGCACGGATTAGCACTTAGTTACTGGATCATGGTGAAAAACGAAGATTCGTCACATGTCATCACTCTTTCCAAGAAATTAGGATCATTGTCAGTGGTATTCTAAATGTCAGTGCAAACATTTTCACGAGCTTCGTTTTGTTCGATCGTTAGATTTTTGCGGCACCAGTTTCGCACACACTTGCCTAGTAATATTTGCTTACGCATTCTTTGTAAATTCCTACAGCTGTAGCAAACCGATCGAATACTCAACCGACGGTCAGATCGAATCAGATAACCTACTTTCCACACATTTTCACCCTCTCGAATGTCAAGGGCGTCCCAGGCGTTACCCATCTTCAGCGGCGTCTTCTCGGCCACTTTGGAAACGCTTGTACCACTCAAAAATTGGCGTATGTGATAAACAGTCTTCGCATTACATTTCTTTTAGTAAAAGGTAGGTTTCTGTAGCAGTTTTTCTAAGTTTTATGTGAAACTTAAAGACAATTCGTTGCTCTGTTATTACACTTACCAATTTGTCTGGCAAAGTCAAATAACTGCTCTACACAAACGAAGGCAGCGGCCACACTGATTTGTCTACAGACACGCAGGATCCAACTGAGAAGGCTTCACGCTTCAGTGCTACTGGCTGTTCATCTTTGGCTCATGCGTACTTATTCTGTGTGAGCATCAGTCCCGTTATTTTATAGCCACACATCGTGTCAAATTGTGCGTGTCGACTGCACGTGCACCACTGAGGTACGTTGTTTACATTTGTCGTTTACACCAGGCGTAGTCAACCTATTGTCATCTAGCGTCAACTTTTCTATCTCTGGTAGTAATAAAATTTTCTAACCACCCACCAGTTCCACAGTAATGGTGATTTATAAAGTAGGGAAGGAGCTAAAAGTTTTAAAATTTATGAGCAAAGTTTCAGCAAGTTATAGCATACAGTAATAATAATAATAATAATTATTATTATTATTATTATTATTATTATTGTTATTTGCTAAATGCTTTATGTAAAATTTTATGAAAACCTAATGAAAATATCCTTAACCACTAATGGGCGGTAGGAACACGTTGACTTCCACTGGTTTGCACTCTGTATAGACTGAATATGCCTGAAGTTGATACGGTACCTACACTGACGAGCCAAAACATTATGACTGCCCGCTTAAAGCTTGTCTGTCCGTCTTTGAAACGAAATACATCACTGATTCTGCGTATCAGGGACCTGACAGTTTGTTGGTAGGTTCGTGGAAGTATGTGGCATTAGATGTCTAAGCACAGGTCACGTAATTCGCATAAATAACGCTCCGCTGTTTTGCGTACGCGGCGTTGGCGCCCGGCAGCGACCCAGATGGGTTCCATAGGATTTACATCAGGCGAATTTGGTCGCCGAGACATCAACGTGAGTTCTCCTCAAACCACTGTAGAACTGTTCTGGCTCCGAGACACGGATAGTTATACTGCTGAAAGATGACATCACCTTTGGGAAGACGTCCAGCATAAAGGGATGCAGGGGGTTCGTAGCTGTCAGCATGTCTTCGATTACTAACCGCAGGTCCCATGCAAGCGCAGGAGAATGACTCCCATAACATAGTACTGCTCTCACCACCCTAGGTCGGTCGGTGTGGCCGAGCGGTTCTAGGCGCTTCAGTCTGGAACTGCGCGACCGCTACGTTCGCAGGTTCGAATCCTGCCTCGGGCATGGATGTGTGTGATGTCCTTAGGTTAGTTAGGTTTACGTAGTTGTAAGTTCTAGGGGACTGACGACCTCAGATGTTAAGTCCCATAGTCCCATAGTGCTCAGAGCCATTTCAACCATCACCAGCATGCGTCCTTAGCGCGCTGCGCGTTTCGAGCCGCATTTCATATCGATGACGGCGTCTGTGGAGACGATTATCGACCTAGTGCAGCAAAAGTATGATTCATCCGAAGAGTCGACACGTTTCCATTGATCGACGATCGAATCCAGATGGTCTCGTGCCCACCACAATCGTAATTGACGGTATCGTAGTGGCACCATGTGAATACGTAGGGGTAGCCTGATGCGGAGCTCCATCTTCAACAGTGTACGATGAACGGGACGCTCCGAAACACGTTTGCGCGCGCCGTCGTTATGCTCTTCCACAGATACGCCACAGGTCACCATCTATCGGACTTTATAGAGCAGACAAGTATCTGAATTCCACGTTCTGTGAAGAGTCGTGGACGTCCAGTCATTTAGCGCCTAGTGGTAGATTCACTGTCCGTCTACCCCATTCCTTAGATGCCCCCGATAGCTGCACGTGAATATTCGATCAGCTTCGCCGTTTTCGAGATACTCGTTCGCTGGCTCTGCGTAATAAAAATCTGCCTTTTGTCAAAGTCACTTGTTGTTGTGGTCTTCAGTCCAAAGACTGGTTTGATGCAGCTCTCCATGCTATTCTATCCTGTGCCAGCCTCTTCATTTCCGAATAACTACTGCAACCAACATCCTTCTAAATCTGCTTAGTGTATTCATCTCTTGGTCTGCCTCTACAATTTTTTCCCTCTGCGCTTCCCTCCAATACTAAATTGGTGATCCCTTGATGTAATGTAATGTATTTTAGAGTAGCTTCACACCTTTGTAAAAATAAAGTTTTAACAAAATGTCAGTTTGGTTTCCAAAAGGGTTTTTCAACGGAAAATGGTATATACACTTTCACTAATGAAATATTAAATGCTCTGAGTAACCGGAAGTCACCCGTTGGGATTTTTTGTGACCTATCAAAGGCTTTTGATTGTGTAAATCATGGAATACTTCTAGATAAGCTCAAGTACTGTGGTATGAATGGGACAGTGCTCCAATGGTTTAAATCATACTTAACTGGAAGAGTGCACAAAGTTGAAATAAGCAGTTCACATAATATGCAAAAAAACTGCTGATTTCTCAAACTGGGGAACAATAAAAAATGGGGTGCCGCAAGGTTTGGTCTTGGGTCCTCTGCTGTTCTTAATATATACTAATGACCTGCCTTTCTATATTCACAAAGATGCAAGGCTGGTACTTTTTGACGATGATACAAGTATAGCTATCACACCCAACAGACAAGAATTAACTTGTGAAATTGTAAACGATGTTTTTCAGAAAATCATTAAGTGGTTGTGTGCAAATGGGCTCTCATTAAACTTTGATCAAACACAGTATATACATTTCCACACAGTAAATGGAATGACACCATTGATAAATGTAGACTTCGGTAAGAAATCGGTAGCTAAGGTAGAATATTCAAAATTTCTAGGTGTGTGCTGCATTGATGAGGGGTTGAACTGGAAAAGACACACTGAGGATCTACTGAAACGTTTGAGTTCAGCTACTTATATTATTAGGGTCATTGCAAATTTTGGCGATATAAATCTGAGTAAATTAGCTTACCATGCCTATTTTCATTCTCTGCTTTCCTATGGCATCATATTCTGGGGTAAGTCATCATTGAGTAAAAGAGTGTTCATTGCAAAAAAGCGTGTAATCAGAATAATTGCTGGAGCTCATCCAAGACCATCCTGGAGACGCTTATTTAAAGAGCTAGAGATATTCACTGTAGCCTCACAGTATATATATTCACTTATGAAATTTGTTATTAACAATACGAACGAATTCAAAAGTAATAACAGTGTACATGGCTACAACACTAGGAGAAAGGATGATCGTCACTACTCAAGGTTAAATCTAACTTTGGCTCAGAAGGAGGTAAATTATGCTGCCACAAAAGTCTTTTGTCACTTACCTAATAGTGTCAAAATTCTGACAGATAGCCATATAGCGTTTAAAAGGAAGTTAAAAGAATTTCTTAATGGCAACTCCTTCTATTCATTAGATGAATTTTTGGATATAATAAGTGGGTAACATCCCCAACCACTCCTCCCCCCCAAAAAAAAAATAATTAAAAAAATTAAAAATATTAAGTGTAATGTAATATTTTGTGTAATGTAGTATCATGTATAGACACCATTTGTTAACCTGACACGTTCCACATCATCACGAAGTGTCGTGTTCATGATCTATGGAACAAGTACTAATCTAATCACTCAGAACGTGTGCACCAACCAATTCAAGTCGTTTATCACAATGGATTTCCGCATTTGCAGCCCATCCGTGACTGCTCCGCTTACATACTTTTGTTACCGCATCACGTGCCCGTAATGCCACCAGATGACATCCAACGGCGCGGTGGCCCATGGTCACAATGTTTTGGCTTATCAGTGTATATTACTAACGTAAGCAACTTTTCCAGAATATAGAACTAGTTGCTGGTTGCCTATCTTAAGACTTTCAGGGGCAACAAAAATTTGGTTCTCAATATTTCACGTAATTATTTAATTAATTTTATAACTTCAAAATGTAGACATAATTTACTCATTAAGAGAAATATTCTTACGACAAAAATTTAACACAATAAGGCAAGTACTACAGTTGTGTGTGTTCGTCCTGAGGCAGCGTCTAAGTGGCGGCGCGCAAATCCCCGGAGTTTATTCGCCAGTACTTGAGTATGACAGCACTCACGTGACTTCCAAGTAACTTCACACGTAATTTCAAACCTGTATGAAATATTTTCTCTCTGACACCCCCCCCCCCCCCCCCACAAAACTATAAAGGAAAAAAGTTTACCGCTTACTATATTTTCGCTCTTCATGCAGCATCCGGCATAAAGTTTTAATTTCTTTCTACTTCACTACCGATTCTATTCGCAACACAGTTTACAGACAGTATCCACATATACCACTGAATGTTCTTGCAAAATTATGTAATTGTATGACATATCGTCTCAGTTGTGCGACTGCATTCGTGATTTCCTGTCAGGAAGGTCGCAGTTCGTAGTAATAGACGGCAAATCATCGAGTAAAATTGAAGTGATATCAGGTGTTCGGCAGGGAAGCGTCCTGGGACCTTTGCTGTTCCTGATATATATATAAATGACCTGGGTGACAATCTGAGCAGTTCTCTTAGGTTGTTCGCAGATGATGCTGTAATTTACCGTCTAGTAAGGTCATCTGAAGACCAGTATCAGTTGCAAAGCGATTTAGAAAAGACTGCTGTATGGTGCGGCAGGTGGCAGTTGACGCTAAATAACGAAAAGTGTGAGGTGATCCACATGAGATCCAAAAGAAATCCGTTGGAATTCGATTACTCGATAAATAGTACAGTTCTCAAGGCTGTAAATTCAACTAAATACCTGGGTGTTAAAATTACGAACAACTTCAGTTGCAAAGACCACATAGATAATATTGTGGGGAAGGCGAGCCAAAGGTTGCGTTTCATTGGCAGGACACTTAGAAGATGCAACAAGTCCACTAAAGAGAAAGCTTAACTACACTCGTTCGTCCTCTGTTAGAATATTGCTGCGCGGTGTGGGATCCTTATCAGGTGGGATTGACGGAGGACATCGAAAGGGTTCAAAAAAGGGCAGCTCGTTTTGTATTATCACGTAATAGGGGAGAGAGTGTGGCAGATATGATACGCGAGTTGGGGTGGAACATTTGTGTGAAGGAAATTACGTAACTCGTTCCCATAAGCCCACAACCGGCATTTGGGTAAAACGATACGAATCGACTTGCTACCCATTAGCCTACCATTTCTCCGAAGTTTCCATCTATTCTAGGGCAACGGGAAAAAATCTTGATTGTTTGGAGGCAGGTGATTGTCCATTGTTTAGCACCACCTGGGGTACACGTGCAAGGCACTTGGAAGATAAACGTTATCGACGTTAGCAGACGTCATCTGCATAGTCCAGGGAGTATGATAGGACTTTCCTTTCAAATGGAAAAAATGTCCGAACTGTCCACACATTTGTGCGGGAGTGTACTCTAACGGCGTTCTGCACAATGCAAAGAAAGTGAATTAGTATGCTGAAAATGCCAAAGCTGACTGTGTTAGCTGTCCGCAGCTCGTGGTCGTGCGATAGCATTCTCGCTTTCCGCGCCCGGGTTCCCGGGTTCGATTCCCGGCGGGGTCAGGGATTTTCTCTGCCTCGTGATGGCTGGGTGTTGTGTGCTGTCCTTAGGTTACTTAGGTTTAAGTAGTTCTAAGTTCTAGGGGACTGATGACCGTAGATGTTAAGTCCCATAGTGCTCAGAGCCATTTGAACCAACATTTTTTGACTGTGTTAATGTGAAATGTGAACTGGATTCTACAAATTCCCTAATTTTTTCCTTGTTCTCATCTGTGGTTTAATACTACTGCCTTCGACTCATTGCTCTCTACGACTCATATTTCTCCTAAGAAATAAAACTCTTACGAAACATTCCGTCATTATAGTAGTTTTAAACTTGATCCGCCTCTGTCATACGTCAGTGGTACACACACAAAAAAGGACCGTAAGTCATCAAAATTTTGGATAAAGAGGTACAATACGTTTGTATACAGGGTGGTCCATTGATCATGACCGGGCCAAATATCTCACGAAATATGCGTCAAACGAAAAAATTACAAAGAACGAAACTTGTCTAGCTTGAAGGGGGAAACCAGATGGCGCTATGGTTGGACCGCTAGATGGCGCTGCCATAGGTCAAACGGATATCAACTGCGTTTTTTTAAAATAGGTACCTCCATTTTATTACATATTCGTGTAGTACGTAAAGACATGATAAGTTCACAAAGGTACATGTATCACATTGGAACAACTGAAATAAATTTTCAAACGTACCTACGTTCTGTATTTTAATTTAAAAAACCTACCTGTTACCAACTGTTCTTCTAACATTGTGAGCTATATGTTTGTGACTATTACAGCGCCATCTACCACAAAGCGAAAAAAGTGGTCCAACTAATACATTCATATTTCTTTACGTACTACACGAATATATATTAAAAATGGGGGTTTCCTATTAAAAAAAACAGTTGATATCTGTTTGACCTATGGCAGCGCCATCTAATGGGCCAACCATAGTGCCATCCGGTTTCCCCCTTCAAGCTAGACAAGTTTCGTTCTTTGTAGTTTTTTCGTTTGATGCTTACTTCGTGAGATATTTGGCCCGGTCACTATCAATGGACCACCCTGTATATTTGCACAATTAGAATAGTTAGCTGCTTCATAGTTGGTTTTACTATTCCGGAATCTTCACTCATTCTGTCAGAAACGAAAGCTGCTGCATATTTTATTTATTGATATCCTGCATTTCCCAAAGTTTATTTTTCGTTTTCCACTAATACAGCATTTTTTTATTTATATCCCGTTACCCCCGGTACCCTGGATATACTACCCTTTAATTCTCCATATCACGTTAAATATGGCCTGTTGGAATATTAATAATCATGGAGAGTTTACAACTCACCCACGACTAGGGCTGCCAGATTAAGTTGAGTAAATTCCCGAACATTGCCTGGCGAAAGGATTAGCTCATGTGAGAGCTAGAGTGAACACAATAAAACACTTAAAAGTGCTGGTTTGGCAAGGAATGTGCTGATACTCTGGAACGGAGACATGAATACAGGAGGGGGCCGGCTGCAGTGGGCGAGCGGTTCTAGGCGCTGCAGTCTGGAACCGCGCGACCGCTACGGTCGCAGGTTCGAATCGTGCCTCGGGCATGGATGTGTGTCATGTCCTTAGGTTAGTTAGGTTTAAGTAGTTTTAAGTTCTAGGTGACTGATGACTTCAGATGTTAAGTCCCATAGTGCTCAGAGCCATTTGAATCATTTTGAACAGGAGGGAGTAGCTGCAGGAGACAGATTTGGTGCAAGGTAAAGCACAATTTGATGAGGTTCGAAGAACCCCCCAAGCATCTCTTGAGAAGGACAGAGAGAAAGTATGTTAAGCACATCATCGTTTGGGTGGAAACAGACTTTAGACGGAACAACACCAGGGAAACGTTCCGTACTAAACGTTTTACTAAAGGGTACCAGGTCGAACAGAAGTTCGTCAAAGATTCAGAAGGTGAAATCCTGGCCAAGGATAGTAAAATCACTGAAAGGTGTATGGAGTAGTTCAACCAGCTTCTCGTCTGTGACGAACCGAAATGGCTTTAGAGGAATAAGAGCCCATGTGGGGATGGGATGCAGGCTGACGTAATCCATAATGGGAAACTGCTATGATCTGTGCTATCCATAAGAAGGGTGACAAATTGTGACGACTGCCGAGGAATCGCCCTGCTTAATGTTTGCTACAAGATCGTGTTTAGCTGCCTCGTACATAGAACTCAATACTTGGGAGAATCAGTTATTGGGAGACCGATCCGACAAGAGAGCCTGCAAATTTAGATATCTGGGAGCACACTCCACGGAGAACTCGTCATGCGAAGTAGGATCAACGCCAGGATACAGGCAGGAAACCGATCCTTCTACAGGCTAGTAATACTGCATCAGTCCAGCTGAAACAGTTCAAGATCGGTTATATAAAACCCCAATCCAAACTGTGACACTGAGGTGATACGCTACCTGATATTGTGTCGGACCTCCTTTTTACCGGCTTACCCTTAGTGCAGCAACTCGACTGGATACGGACTCAACAAGTCGTTGGAAGTTCCCTGCAGAAATATAATAGCCTCTCAAGTCGTCTGTAATTGTTGAAACCTTCCCGTCTCCCCTATATCTCCTTCGTTGTTGCGCAACCTTCCCTTTTACTATAACCTATGAAACCTTCCCTTAGGATTTCTATCTCTTGCTTAATAATAACAAATGAAATCTTCCCTCTGAATTTAATTCTCTTTCTCAATCTTCGCATAAAAATTTAAATGCTGCTTATTAAAAGTGATTTGCTGATTATTTCGACGAAACATTGAATGTGTCGTCGTCGTGGCCGTCAGTCGTTGCCTGCAATAACCCAAAACTGTTCCTTACCTTTTTTACTGTTACTGGATCGCCATCTGACTGCTACATCGAACTGAGACATGAATATACTTACTCTGTTTTACTATACTTTATTAGCTGCTGGTGGGCTATCATAATAAGTGGCTGTATTTATTACCAAAGTTGACGTTATTCTTTAATAGCAAAGATGACGTTATTCTTCAATTAATTTAACTGAAGTTACGTAATTCGTAGTTAAACTTTTTCTTGGCAACAATAAAATTTTGCAAAGTTTTACGTTGATGGTTTTTGGGATGGATCATAATCAGTAATGCAACATTGCTGGCAAAAATTAAATATATTCTGAAAACGTTTCTTAAAATATTTACTGCTGGTAATGAAATGATTTTACAAACGTTCAAATGTGACTTACTTTTTACAATAATCTTACAACTAGCATTGCGCAAACATACCTTCAGTAGTCTTGAGTTTCGCAAAGAAAATAATTCAGTAATATTAGTTCCTCTTATGATAATAGTTAGCTGATGTCTCTGTACATCCGTTTATAATCTCTTATAAATCATAGCTGGTGGCTGGCAGGCACACCGCTCCTCTCAACCTCTCGCTTCAGACCTGCTACAAACTCGCTTCACATCTCGCTTACCACTGACTTCCTACGAACGCTAAAATGCGGTCTCTCCTGCCAACAATGCTTTCTGGTGCAGACAATCCCTGCTACCATTACAAAATGTATCAATGCGCGGTCTTTCCCGCTCTTTTATTAAAATGTATCCATACGCAGTCTCTCCCACCCTTTTTAAAATTATACCGATGTGCGGTCTCTCTAGCGAACAGTACTTTGGTGCAGACATTCCCTGCTACCACAATTATGTCCAACATGACAAATATTAATTATTCCTACTTAAACCTATTAATAAAATATAATCATCTTTCATAAATTGTGGTTTGACAACAGAAAATAGAAATATACACGTCTTACATTGTGAAACTATTGTGTGTGTGTGTGTGTGTGTGTGTGTGTGTGTGTGTGTGTGTGTGTGTGTGTATGTGGTTTGAGGTTTTCGGGCGCTAAACAGCGTGGTCATCAGCGCCCAGTGAAACTACTATTGCCGGTGCAGGAATGAACTGACCTCTCGATTATGACCCATAAACGTTCGATGAGATACATATCGTGCAATGTGGGTGACGAAATCATTCGCTCGAATTGTCCAGAATGCGTACCTCCATATTAATTTCTGGCATTATTTCTCACGGTGTTGCTTGTGTGTCAGCACTGACAATTCAACACAAACGTCGCCATTCTCGGTCGTTACGTGAAGGCAGTCTGCGACTGCGTTGTCTGTGGTGAGAGGTGACGCCTAAAATTTGGTACTCTCGCCGCACCCTTGACACTATGGATCACAGACTTTTGAATTCCCTAATGATTTCTGAAATGGAATGTCCCATGCTTTAGCTCGAACTACCACCCCGCTGTTAATACCCGCCGTGCTGCCTTAATCACGTCGGAAATCATTTCACGTGAATCGTATAGTACAAATGACTGCTCCGCTACGCACTGTCTTTTTGTGCTTCGTGTACTCGATACTGTCGCCCTCTGTACATGTGCACCGCTAGTCCATGATTTTTGTAACCTAAGGGCATGCCAGTTCCTGCCAATCGGTCTACATGGGCCAAACATGCAGAAATTTCAAAACGAGGTACTCCTAACACCTCCGAGCCCTAAGAAGTGATAATACACACTCCACTTTTGTAGCCCATCTAATTCAAGAAAACCGCAACCCAAAAAACATGGAGACTGATCTCAAGATTTTCAGAGAAAGCAACAGTCTCTATCAAAAACTCACAATAGAAGAGAACTACCACATACGAAAAGCAATAATACAGGGAAATAGAGTCCTGAATGAAAATACGACACTGCAACAAAACACTTTTTGGACACACTCAATGAACTATACAATGGTAACTCCCCACAAAAAACATAACATAAAAGACTTCTGTTTTCTTGGTTCCCTCCCCACCCCTCTTTTCATCTCTCTCTCTCTCTCCTGCGCTTTCTCTCCCTCTCTCTCTCTTACACACACACACACACACACACACACACACACACACACATTCAAAATCAGCGCCATAACAAACACAAGACCAACGGTGAACAAGTGAGCAACGACAATAACATGACACCTCTCACTGAGTATGTTGTCAGGAGTGTCTGCTCAGATCACATTTCGCCACATTTTTTGAAAGTGCATGTGAAGTGAAGTAGTGAGCGGAAAATTGTCACAAACTGAGTGAAAGCAATGCACTAAACAGCAGCTAATTGAGACACCAACCAGGGACACGAGACAGAACGGAAAATGTAAGTGCAGAAACGTACATAACCTCTACCCTCGAAACAGCTCTCCACAAATACGCAATAATTTTCTTCATGGCTAGTTTGCAGATGACATGCTGAAAAAAAAAGACTGACGAAAACGAGCACTAAAATCGATGTATAATAATACAGCTCAGTTAGCGATGTAATTTTAAGTTGAGTGTCTAAACAAAATGTAGCAAATGGCAAATATTGTATTTCTTAGGCCTACAGCAGCTAAATTATTACTAATGTGATATTATACTTTACGGAAATAAAAATTTGACCCACAAGACCCACAAGATGACACATTGGTTCAAATGTCTCTGAGCACTATGGCACTTAACTTCGGAGGTCATCAGTCCCCTAGACCTTAGAACTACTTACACCTAACTAACCTAAAGACATCACACACATCATTGCCCGAGGCAGGACTCGAACCTGCGACAGTAGCGGTCGCGCGGTTCCAGGTGTAGGGCCGAGAACCGCTCGGCCACTCCAGCCGGCTGCCACATTGGTGTCGAAACATTTGTTTGAGTAAGAATAAAAATAAACTAATTATGTATGCATAAGGCTGATTCCAGAACAACCCAGTTTTTAAATCGCAAACACGGAAGAACGAAAAGAGGAGCTCCAAACGTTAGTAAAATGAGTATCTCAGAGCATATGGCTGTGAACCGAGGAGTTTTCGAAAGCAGGAATTTCATAAACTTCTCGTTGTTGTTGTTGTCTTCAGTCCTGAGACTGGTTTGATGCAGCTCTCCATGCTACTCTATCTTGTGCAAGCTGCTTCATCTCCCAGTACCTACTGCAACCTACATCCTTCTGAATCTGCTTAGTGTATTCATCTCTTGATCTCCCTCTACGATTTTTACCCTCCACGCTGCCCTCCAATGCTAAGTTTGTGATCCCTTGATGCCTCAAAACATGTCCTACCAACCGATCCCTTCTTCTAGTCAAGTTGTGCCACAAACTTCTCTTCTCCCCAATCCTATTCAATACCTCCTCATTAGTTACGTGATCTACCCATCTAATCTTCAGCATTCTTCTGTAGCACCACATTTCGAAAGCTTCTATTCTCTTCTTGTCTAAACTAGTTGTCGTCCATGTTTCACTTCCATACATGGCTACACTCCATACAAATACTTTCATAAACGACTTCCTGATACATAAATCTATATTCGATGTTAACAAATTTCTCTTCTTGAGAAACGCTTTCCTTGCCATTGCCAGTCTACATTTTATATCCTCTCTACTTCGACCATCATCAGTTATTTTACTTCCTAAATAGCAAAACTCCTTTACTACTTTAAGTGTCTCATTTCCTAATCTAATTCCCTCAGCATCACCCGATTTAATTTGACTACATTCCATTATCCTCGTTTTGCTTTTGTTGATGTTCATCTTATATCCTCTTTTCAAGACACTGTCCATTCCGTTCAACTGCTCTTCCAAGTCCTTTGCCGTCTATGACAGAATTACAATGTCATCGGCAAACCTCAAAGTTTTTATTTCTTCTCCATGAATTTTAATACCTACTCCAAATTTTTATTTTGTTTCCTTTACTGCTTGCTCAATATACAGATTGAATAACATCGGGGAGAGACTACAACCCTGTCTCACTCCTTTCCCAACCACTGCTTCCCTTTCATGCCCCTCGACTCTTATGACTGCCATCTGGTTTCTGTACAAATTGTAAATAGCCTTTCGCTCCCTGTATTTTACCCCTGCCACCTTCAGAATTTGAAAGAGAGTATTCCAGTCAACATTGTCAAAAGCTTTCTCTAAGTCTACAAATGCTAGAAACGTAGGTTTGCCTTTTCTTAATCTTTCTTCTAAGATAAGTCGTAAGGTCAGTATTGCCTCACGTGTTCCAACATTCCTACGGAATCCAAACTGATCCTCCCCGAGGTCCGCATCTACCAGTTTTTCCATTCGTCTGTACAGAATTCGCGTTAGTATTTTGCAGCTGTGACTTATTAAACTGATAGTTCGGTAATTTTCACATCTGTCAGCACCTGCTTTCTTTGGGATTGTAATTATTATATTCTTCTTGAAGTCTGAAGGTATTTCATCTGTCTCATACATCTTGCTCACCAGCTGGTAGAGTTTTGTCATGACTGGCTCTCCCAAGGCCGTCAGTAGTTCTAATGGAATGTTGTCTACTCTCTTGGATTTCATCCCCACACGTAGGATACTCCCGGGAAGACCAAAGAAGAGGTGGAGGGATGGCCTCCACGCAGACCTCCAACAGCCAGGGATAGGTGTGGACTGATGGCGCATGACAGCGATGGAAGGAAGACAACTGAGTAGGAAACTTGTAGAAGCGCGAGGTCCGTTGGGCCTGATCGCGTAAAAGTAAAAGTGAAGTAATGGTACAAACTTCAAATTATGGTTCAAATGGCTCTGAGCACAATGGGGCTTAACAGCTGAGGTCATCAATCCTCCAGAACTTAGAACTACTTAAACCTAACTACCCTAAGGACATCACACACATCCATGCCCGAGGCAGGATACCAACCTGCGACCGTAGCAGGACCTAGAACCGCACGGTCACACCGGCCGGCAAACTGCAAATTACAACGAAAGCATAATTCAACTTTCAACGTAACGACACTCAATTTTTTTTTCTAGTATCAGACCATAAATGACTCATGTGACTGAAAACACGTTCCACAGTCTTTGTTTTCACGAAAAGCGGTCTGTGGACGTAGAAACTTGACTTTGTACTCTTTCCAAGTGCATCATGCACCAGCTGGCAACACCGCACCTAATGTTTATTGACTTGATTTTGAAAACCAGTAAATAAATTAGTGATATGAATGGACATGAATAGTATTCTAAAACCGAATCACTCATACTTCTGTACCGAACACTGTGGTAAACTTTTTGCATTTCTTACTTTTATATTTTCGTTTTCTTTAAAGGCAAAGAGAAAAGGTGAAGCGGTAACCCTGCGTAGAACCTGTGCCTACCGTCATGTATTTTTGATTTTCAGATGTTAAAAAAACATAAGATGTTTTCCGGTTTCTCAGTACGAGGCGGGATTCGCGCTCTGCTAGTGAAGGAAGGAAGAAGCAAGTATCTTGGCGCGTAATCGAGTCAGCTATTTTAGGCGATGTGGATAAGTGAAGAGTGTATTTTCTTTGTGAATCGAACAGAAGAGCATAGTATTATGTTATTAACTGAAAGTTTGTCTGAGTTATTATTTTAAGTAGTACTGAAACAAGAAGAACTGAAGCTTACCTGTGTACTTCGGAAAATTACGAAGATCCAATTGTAAAAGTAGCGACGAATACGGTCAAGATTTTGTAGGTGGATACGGCGATCGGACGTAGCAGTATTAATTGGTAAGCAAAAATATACAGAAGGAAAAGGAGTAGTTTGTGCGTGCTGAACCAATAATAACTAATAAGAATTCATTTGCAGGCATAGCACAGTTGATTGTGCTTGTACGAGTGCCGAAAAATTAATCTCATTAATTTCAATATATCTAAAAAGCTACACATTTTATTTTTTATTATTCTATTATTTTTTATTATTCTATTATTTTTTATTATATTATAACACCGAACAAGGGCAGAAATACCGAACAAAAAAATGGTTCAAATGGCTCTGAGTACTATTGGACTTAACATCTATGGTCATCAGTCCCCTAGAACTTAGAACTACTTAAACCTAATTAACCTAAGGACATGACACAACACCCAGCCATCACGAGGCAGAAAAAATCCCTGACCAATACCGAACAGTTGAGTAATCAAATTTCATTTACAATTTCAACTTTACCAATCACCAACAAATTTGTTAACCTCATGATGAACCTCGGCCATATGTTCATAATTCCCGGACTGTGAGTAATTTAAGGTTTAGCGAAGACTACAGAAACGCGATGCTGTGTGGCATCTCGACCCTTCTATGTACGGTGCAGGTTATTCAGAATGGCTCTGAGCACTATGGGACTTAACATCGGAGGTCATCAGTCCCTAGAACTTAGAACTACTTAAACCTAACTAACCGAAGGAAATCACACACATCCATGCCCGAGGCAGGATTCGAACCTGCGACCGTAGCAGTCGCGCGGTTCCGGACTGAAGCGCCTAGAACCGCTCGGCTGGTGATGGTTGTCTTACGGCCTGCGTTTATTAGCAAGTAAAACTTATGCAGGTCGCTTGCAGAAACAACTTCTGTTTATTCTTTGACGTGAGAAAACTGCCAACAAGTTGACTTCCGAAGTTTCATCAAGTTCCAGAAGTAGCTTCCGCAGTTTGGTGGAAACTGTTTTTGCGTCTGACTGCGAGCACTTGCCGAACATGCCAGTAGCTGGAAGATTTTCTGAAACTTGTAGAAGTTTTGTTTGTTCGGGCTCCAGGGTGAAAATGTCAGTGTCGAAAAAAGGAGAATATTGCAAAGACTGACGGAGCGAAACAAATGCTCCATTGGAACTCCTAAACATAGAAAGGACGATCAAAAAGTTTCCGCTCGAAAGATACGCTAACCCCTTGCCTATATATCGGTGCTTATACACAAGCACTGGAGTAGATAGCGCTGGGACACATATACGCTGCACTCTGAAACGGAAACTTTTTGATCGCCCTTTATACATCGACAGTTAAAAAAAAAAGCGTATTTCTACATCTGAAAGATGATGTCTATTCAAATTTCATGCCAGTCGCATAAGAGGGGCGCTAGGAGGATGCAAATGAGGTTTGCTTTAAATACAAGCTGTTATGGTCCTAAGCGTTAGTTACCTTTGAGATTGGGCGCAGTGAGTTGTGTTAGCCAAAAATGCCTTTAAGGTGACAAAGACACCATTATCAGCACCTTACTGAGTTTGAACGAGGTCGTGTAATAGGGCTACAAGAAGCTGGATGTTTCTGCTGCGATACTGCAGAAAGACTCGGCAGGAATGTAGCCACTGTACATCGTGTTTGGCGCGTGGCTCTGGCGCATCGTACTACATGTGCAGCAGCAATTTGAGCGGCAATTGGAACCACAGTGACCAACCAACTGTAACAAATCGGTTATTTCAACGACAACTTCGAGCCAGACGCCCTGTAGCGTGTATTCCACTCACTCCAAACGTCTGCCATTTGCGACTTCCGTGGTGTCAAGCGAGAGCTCATTGGAGAGCAGAGCGGAGGTCTGTTGTGTTTTCTAACGAAAGCTGGCTCTGTCTCGGAGCCAGTGATGGCCCTCTGTTGGTTATAAGGAGCCTTGCATCCAACCTGTCTGTATGCTAGACACCCTGGACCTAACATGGAGTTACGGTCTGGGGCGCTATTTCGTATAACAGCAGGGACAGTCTCGTGGCTATCCTACTCAGCCTGACTATTAATTTATACGTCAATCCGTTGATACAACCTATTGTGCTGTCATTCATGAAGAGCATTCCAAAGGGTGTTTTCCAACAGAATAACGCTTGCCCAAATTTCATTGTTGTAACCCAGTGTGCTCTAGAGAGTGTCGACGTGTTGCCTTGATCACAAGATCTGTCTCGAATCGAGCACATATGGGACACCATTGGACAACTTCAGCGTCATCCACAACCAGCATTAAGCGTCCTTGTGCTGACCAACCAAGTGCAACAGGCGTGGAATTCCATGCCACAAACTGACATCCGGCGGATGTAAAACAGAATGCTTGCGCATCTCCTTGCTTGCATTCAGCATTCTGGCTCTACACCAGTTATTAATCTACTAGCATTTCAAATTTGCGATGGGATATCTCACGCTTACACTAATCTGTGATCTTGCGATGTTAATCACTTAAATACGTTACCTAGACAAATGCATTATATAGACAAATGCATTGGATTACTCTACCTTAATCATTTTTTGGTGTTGCGCTTTTTTCCATCAGTGTATATAATTGGCCGCCGCCAGCCAAAGAAATGCGAAAAGAATAAATACCGATTACTTTGATTTCCCAGAAGGTGAAGTAGAACATGGCAGTACATAAACATTTAAATTTTCGCTGATTGTTTAACGTAAGCGTAAACGTAAATCCATTGCATTTGTGATAAAAGTAATAAATACTGTGTGCAAAAACCGAAGAGTTACTACAAAACGATCTCTTTGTGATATAATTTGCCACATTTTTGTTTAAATGGCTCTGAGCACTATGGAACTTAACATGTGAGGTCATCAGTCAACTAGAACTTAGAAATAGTTAAACACTTCCATGTCCGAGGCAGGATTCGAACCTGCGACCGTAGTGGTAGCGCGGTTCCAGACCGTAGCGCCTAGAACAGCTCGGCCCCAACGGCTGGGCATTTTTGTATCCTGGTTTCGAATATTTAATTGGACAATAAGCAAAAGATGTTCGAAACTCGCATACGACGTCTTCAAAAAGTTTTTAATCTGAGTGAAGTCCTTTGATTTTAGTTCATTTCGCCGGACGCTGTGGCCGAGCGGTCCTAGGCGCTTCAGTTCGGAACCGCGCTGCTGCTACGGCGACAGATTCGAGTTCTGCCTCGGGCATGGATGTGGGTGATGTCCTTAGGTTAGTTAGGTTTACGTAGTTCTACGTTTAGGGGACTGATGACCTCAGATGTTAAGTCCCCCAGTGCTTAGAGCCATTTGAGCTATTTTAGTTCATTGAGCAGTGTTTCTTGATAACTTAAATATCTACGCCTCTGTATCCATCTATTCATACAAACACTTTTCCTTAGTTTTTTTTTGTTTTTTGTCGCAATTTTTCGTCAATAATAATAATAATGCAGCGGTTGCGTCTGCTCTTTTTTTTTTTTTTTTTTTTTAACCACTGCAGTGTAAAGATTTGCTTGCGTATCTGACTGTACGGCTCTTGTGGAAACGTGTAATTTCTTGCAGCAAATTCCTGAAATTAATTTTCCCCCTGCGACTTGCAGAAGTCGTGTGACTAGCCCCCCCCCCTTCCCCCCCGTCTGATGGATCGTTCGCTGGGTGCAAGTCTTTCGATTTGACGCCACTTCGACGACTTGCGCGTCGACGGGGATGAAATGATGATAATTAGGACAATACAACACCCAGTCCCTGAGCGGAGAAAATCTCCAACCCAGTTGACAGTCTGTCGCGCTGACCACTCAGCTACCGGGGGCGGACACTTGCAGAAGTAAACTTGCGCAGGTGTTAGTTCTGGTGTAAACATCTCAGTATGTGCTTGCAGAAGTTACCTGCTAGTGGACATACGTCTTTACGGTGCTGTAAGACGAGTCCCCAGGGTAAATGAAATGCATACAGAGGAAGACAGGAAGGAAGAACGTTTACGGCCCCGTCGACATGAGGTTTTTGCAAACGGGCCAGTATATCAGACAGGAGAACGACAGGGAGGAAACCGGGCCATGAGCTCGCTGAGTGAACTGTCCCGGCATTTGATTCGAGTGAGCCGCCAGGAACCTACCTGCGGATGGCCACGCGGGAATCTGCTCGGCCTGACCCCCGAGTTTTTAGCAGAACACAGTATGTTGTTATCAATGGAGAGACGTCTACAGACGTTAAAGTAACCTCCGGAGTGCCACAGGGGAGTGTTATGGGACCATTGCTTTTCACAATACAATAAATGACCTAGTAGATAGTGTCGGAAGTTCCACGCGGCTTTTCGCTGATGATGCTGTAGTATACAGAGAAGTTGCAGCATTAGAAAATTGTAGCGAAATGCAGGAAGATCTGCAGCGGAAAGGCACTTGGTGCAGGGAGTGGCAACTAACCCTTAACATAGAAAAATGTAATGTATTGCGAATACATAAAAAAAAGGATCATTTATTGTATGATTAAATGATAGCGGAACAAACACTGGTAGCAGTTACTTCTGTAAAATATCTGGGAGTATGCGTGCGGAACGATTTGAAGTGGAATGATCATATAAAATTAATTGTTGGTAAGGCGGATACCAGTTTGAGATTAATTGGGAGAGTCCTTAGAAAATGTAGTCCATCAACAAAGGAGGTGGCTTACAAAACACTCGTTCGACCTATACTTGAGTATTGCTCATCAGTGTGGGATCCGTACCAGATCGGGTTGACGGAGGAGATAGAGAAGATACAAAGAAGAGCGGCGTGTTTCGTCACAGGGTTGTTTGGTAACCGTGATAGCGTTACGGAGATGTTTAACAAACTCAGGTGGCAGACTCTGCAAAAGAGGCGCTCTGCATCGCGGTGTAGCTTGCTGTCCAGGTTTCGAGAGGGTGCGTTTCTGGGTGAGGTATCGAATATATTGCTTCCCCCTACTTATACCTCCCGAGGAGATCACGAATGTAAAATTAGAGAGATCAGAGCGTGCACGGAGGCTTTCAGACAGTCGTTCTTCCCTCGAGCCATACGCGACTGGAACAGGAAAGGGAGGTAATGACAGTGGCACGTAAAGTGCCCTCCGCCACACACCGTTGGGTGGCTTGCGGAGTATAAATGTAGATGTAGATGTAGAGTGCGAGCCCCGAGTACGCGCCACCTCATTCGGTCGCCCACTTCAAACTGCGGTCTTCCGTTCTCAGAATCAAATTATTCCACACGAGCTCCTATTTCCTTGTGAAGCAAAAGGGAACCAGCACGCCCACTTTCGCAGTTAGTCGGGGATTTACCTGAGGCACACTTAACTTCCTGCTACGCTGATTTCCTCGTGACCTTATCGCCAGAAGAAAGCTATAACGCGGAGAACTGTAAGCTTTGCACCGTGTGACGGAGATATACAAAGGCGTTCAGTTCTTAGTCTAGTAAGTCAAATGTAAATTGCCGTACACGCCTTTAACCGTAGACAGAAAGGCTGGAGGAGTTTGAGAGACACCACAGAAATGGCAGCGCACTAAACTAGTTGTTTAGATTTCTGCCACATAGCATTTTCAGTGTTATATCAGGCTATAATCTCTGAATACACGTACAGGCATTGGACACAAATGTGAAACACCACGAGAAATGCGTGCTTGAATTAGCAGTGATGGAAGTTGGTTGTGAGTGGTCACCAGTGATGGAGGTTAGAGGTTTGAAGTGTTAGCGGAAGCGGACGAAATCGACGTGTCCGACTTGGAGATTCAGTATTATTCATGATTACATAATTCTTGGAACTGGATGTCACGGACCATTATATATTTGTTTTGAACTGGATGTCATATTATTAATGTAAAAATACATTGTTTGCTTTGCAACAAAGTCTTTCCTTTGCTAACCATATGACTATTAGTAGGAACCTACAGCAGTTAAAATCTTTTATTTAGCTGACTGTATTGGCGCTTGATGTATTGCAATAGTTCGGGTAACGAAGATTTTGGTGAGGTAAGTGACTTACCTAATGTATAGGTTATTGTCAGGATTTCTTCTTAGTCAGGGGCATTTTTTTGAGTTAATTTGAAAACAGTTCAGATCGCATTGCCGTTGAATATTGTGAGTAATTAATGAATAAGAAAAGTTTGAGTTCTGTTTGTCAGAGCAAATTCAGTAGGTCAGTGTTGTAAAGATAAAGACTAGCAAAGTTACACTTGCATTCGGTTTCACACAGCAGTTTCAGAATCAAATAAATTAAGAAGTTCCACCTTCTCAGTGATTTCAGCTTAAGTAAAAACATTAGTAAGAAGTTTCAAATGTTGCCGGTGCAGAAGTTTGTGTTTGAACTTACCTCTTCTTTATGTTCTATAAATGTTCGATGAGATTTATGTTAGGCGATATGGATACCCAGATCATTCGCTCAAATTGTCCAGAATGTTCTTCAAACCATGTGCGAACATTTGTGGCCCGATGACATGCCACATAGTCATTCATAAAAATCTCACCCTTGTTTGGAAACATTAAATCCGTGAATGGCTGCAAATGGTCTCCATGTAGCCGAACATAACCATTTCTCGTAAACGATCGGTTCAGTTGAACCAGAGGACCCAATCCATTGCGTATAAACACAGCCCACGCCATTATGGAGCCACCAACAGCATAGGGTGTTGTTGACAATTTGGGTCAATGGCTTCATGGAGCTACGACACGCTCGAACTCTACCATTAGTTCTTCCCGAATGAAATCGGGACTCATCTAACCAGGTTACGGTTTTCGAGTCGTCTAGGCTCCAACCAATATGATCATGAGCCCAGGAGAGGCGCTACAGGCGATGTTGTGCTGTTACCAAAGGCTATAACTTCGGTCGTCTACTGCCATAGCCTATTAACGCCAAATTTCGCTGCACTATCCTAACAGATACGTTCGTTTTACGTCCCACATTGATTTCTACAGGTATTTGGCGCAGTGTTGCTTGACTGTTAGCACTGACATCTCTACGCAAACGTCCCCTCTCTCGGTCCTTAAGTGAAGGCCATCGGCCACTGCGTTGTCCGTGGAGAGGTAATGCCCGAAATTTGGTATTTTCGGCACACTCTTGACACTGTACATCTCGGAATACTGAAGTGCCTAACGATTTCCGAAATGGAATGTCCCATGTCGATTCGGGTACGAACTCTGTCAGTTCCCATCCTGCGGCAATAATCGCCTGAGTACAAACGATAGGTCCGCCAATGCACTGCTCCTTTATACCTTCTGTACTCGATACTACTGTGTGCATATGTGCCTAACGCTTTCCCACGACTTTTGTCATCACAGTGTAAATGTAGATGTTAGCCAAGCACGCAGGTGGCGCTGTTGTGGTTGAGCAGGTACGGCACTGTGCAATGCAATCAATATGTTTCAAGCGTCAGTCGAGGTCAGAGAGTGTTCTGTGTAGTTGCATTTATTATGCCGCGGAGCTGAGTGAATCCTAAAGTGGGAAAGTTGTTGGTATGGTGAGTGATTTTGTCACCAACGTAGCCGAGGTGTTTGATGTTTCTACAGGCAATGTATCGAAGGTTTATACCGGAAACTGTGAGACCCGAAAAACATCGTCCGCTAAGTCACAACGCTGGCGATAGTGTGTGTTGAATGACAGTGACAGACGGCCATTGAAGACGATTGTGACGAAACATAAGAAGACGACAGCTGTAAAAGTCACTGCAGAAGTGAATGTCGCACTCGAGAACACTGTTAGCATCAAAACAACGCGAAGAAAGCTTCGTGAGCTGGGAATTATGGGGTGAGCTGAAATTTTACGACCGCTCATCAGTGATGCAAATCTCCGTAATAGGGAAACATGGTTCTCAACAAATAAAAATCGACTATGGAGCTATGGAAGAATGTCACGTGGTCGGACGGGCTTTGTTTCACACTATTTACAACTTGTCGCGGAGTTTACGTCTGCTGCAGGCTGTCCAATGCCTAAGATGTAGATTGTTTGCTGGCAAGAGTGAAACATTGCGGGGATTCGCTGATGATTTGGGAGCCATGGTATTCCATGGGCCCCAAGATTACTCCGCATAGTCGCATTACTGCCAATGATTATGTGACCATTTTGGCTGATCAAGTCCATCCCACGGTACAATGTTTGTTCCTGTATTCCAAGACGACAGGGTCCGTTCACACTACTCCCATCGCTCAGGACTCGTTTTATGCGCACGACGGTGAATCGTCACATCTCTCTAGCCACCACAGTCACCCGATCGCAGTATTATTGGGGCTGTGTGGTCTACTTTGGAGACAAGGATGCATCATCGCGACCCACCTCCATCATCGTTACCCTAACTTGCCACTATTTTCCAGGGAGAAATGTATAAGTCAGATATCCTTAATTACCACACAGGACGTGCCTTTATCCATTACGGGACGACTGGAAGATGTTCTGAATGCCAACGGTTTTCCTACACCCTGTCAGGGATGTTAGTGTGTCGTATTTTCGGTGTTTCAATATTTTTGTCAACTCCCTTTACTTTTCTAGCACGGAACACACTATTCGGTGCAAGGATGAAGCGATCAGAGTTTACCGAGGACCAATCCAGTTGGAGAATACTTATGGGAAAGGATCACCCGTCGTCTCTTAGGGTTCATCTTCATGATTTGCCTCAATCCAATACAGAGAAGAAATAGGATACCTAATGTATACTATGTGAACAAAAGTATCCGGACACCTGGCTAAAAATGACTTACAAGTTCGTGGCGCCCTCCATCGGTAATACTGGAATTCAATATGGTGTTGGCCCACCCTTAGCCTTGATGGCAGCTTCCAATCTCGCAGGCACACGTTCAATCAGGTGCTGGAAGAATTCTTGGGGAATGGCACCCCATTCATCACGGATGCTGCACTGAGGAGAGGTGTCGATGTCTGTTGGTGAGGTCTGGCACGAAGTCGGCGTTCCAAAATATCCCAAAGGTGTTCCATAAGATTCAGGTCAGCACTCTGTGTAGGCTACTCCATTACAGGGATGTTATTGTAACCATTCCGCCATAGGCCATGCATTATGAAAAGGTGCTCGATCGTGCTTAAAGATGTAATTGCCATCCCCGAATGGCTCTTCAACAGTGGGAAGCAAGAATCTGCTGTGATAGTGCCAAGCAAAACAACAAGGGGTGCAAGCCCCCTCCATGAAAAACACGACCACACCATAACACCACCGCCTCCGAAGTTTACTGTTGGCACTACACACGCTGGCAGATGACGTTCACTGGGCGTTCGCCATACTCACACCCTGCCATCGGATCGCTACATTGTGTGCCGTGATTCGTCACTCCACACAACGTTTTTCCACTGTTCAATCATCCAATGTTTACGCTTCTTACACAAGCAAGGCGTCGTTTGGCATTCACCGGCGTGATGTGTGGCTTATGAGCAGCCGCTCAACCATGAAATCAAAGTTTTCTCACCTCCCGCCTAACTGTCATAGTACTTGCAGCGGATCCTGATGCAGTTTGGAATTCTCGTGTGATGGTCTGCATAGATGTCTGCTTTTTATACATTACGAACCTCTTCAACTGCCGGTGGTCTCTGTCAGTCAACAGACCAGGTCCACCTGTACGCTTTTCTGCTGTCGTGTCCCATCACGTTTCCACTTCACTATCACATTGCACACAGTGGACCTAGGGATGTGTGTACATCTCGCGTACAGACGTATGATACAAGTGACACCCAATCACCTGCCCACGTGCAAAGTCCGTGACTTCCTTGGAGTGTCCCATTCTGTTCTCTCACGATGTCTAATGACTACTGAGATCGCCGATACGAAGTACTGGCAGTAGGTGGCAGCCGAATGCACCTAATATGAAAAACGTATGTTTTTGGGTTCGCCCTGATACCTTTGATCACATAATGTAATAATACAGTGTCTGTGATACTGGACTCTTTGCTGGAGAGGTTCACTTGTTGAGAGTCTGCGTATCTCTGGAGAGTTGGACGTGGACGATATAGGGGATCGCGTGTGATCGGCTGTCGTGAACGGAAGGAAGATTATGGTCTGACGTTCCGCCGACGAGAGATCATTAGAGACGGAGCGCAAACTAAGATTGCGGAGGGAAACGGGGTGCACCGTTTTCAGAGAAACCACTCCTATTCGCCTAAAGCGATTCAAGGAAAGCATGGGGTCCTTAATGTGGATGGCCGGACGGAGATTTGCAACGCCTTCCTCTCGCAGTGGCGTGTAAACAAAAAGACCGTTACTCCACGCAATTATGTCCAGCCATAAAAACTTTAAGGTCTACCCGTGTGAACCCGGATCGGGTCGCTAGTTACAATATAGAATAGCAAACTGGCAAACACCACATACTAGTAAAGTTACAAATATTTTTCTGTTGATTTGCATTTAAGTCTTATGATTGTTTACTTATTCGTTAATTCCGGTGAATACAGCATAGACATACAAAACATACGATGTATACAGTACATTGAGGTGATAGTAATAGATACATTAAGGTAATAAAAACATTTATTACTATCTACACATACACTACTGGCCATTAAAATTGCTACACCATGAAGATCACGTGCCACAGAAGCGAAATTTAACCGAGAGGAAGAAGATGCTGTGATATGCAAATGATTAGCTTTTCAGAGTATTCACATAAGGTTGGCGCCAGTGGCGTCACCTACAACGTGCTGACACGAGGAAAGTTTCCAACCGATTTCTCATGCACAAACAGCAGTTGACCGGTGTTGTCTGGTGAAACGTTGTTGTGATGCCTCGTTTAAGGAGGTGAAATGTGCACCATCACGTTTCCGACTTTGATAAAGGTCGGGTTGTAGCCTACCAAGATTGCGGTTTATCGTATCGCGACATTGCTGCTCGCGTTGATCGAGATCCGATGACTGTTAGCAGAGTTTGGAATTGGTGGGTTCAGGAGGGTAATACGGAACGCCGTGCTGGATCCCAACGGCCTCGTATCACTAGCAGTCGAGATGACAGGCGTGTTATCCGCATGGCTGTAACGGATCGTGCAGACACGTCTCGATCCCTGAGTCAACACATGGGGACCTTTGCAAGACAACAACCATCTGCACGAACAGTTCAACGACGTTTTAGGCAGCATGGACTATCAGCTCGGAGACCATGGTTGCGGTTACCCTTGACGCTGCATCACAGACATGAGCGCCTGCGATGGTGAACTCAACGACGAACCTGGGTTCACGAATGGCAAAACGTCATTTTTTCGGATGAATCCAGGTTCTGTTTACAGCATCATGATGGTCGCATCCGTGTTTGGCGACATCGCGGTGAACGCACATTGGAAGCGTGTATTCGTCATCGCCATACTGGCATATTGAAACGCCCCTTTGAAAAATTATACATAACTGTGCTTAAACTGACACACAATATTTTTAGCGCAACGCAGTATGACTTTCAAAAATCCCTACAAAAGAATAGCCCTGACTGACATTAACCTATACGTTTCACAAATCACTTACCTCACAAAAATCTTGGTTACTCCAACTACTGCAATACAGCGAGCGCCAATACTGCCAACTAAATAAACCATTCAAACTACAGAAGGCACTAACTACTGATAGGCATAGTTAGCGAATGAAAGATTTTAATAGAGAACAAACAATGTATTTACCTTAATAGTCATAATGTATATAGCAGTTCATGACATCCAGTCTTACAAATTTCAAAACTCCGCCATCTTTCTTCTCACATCCACCACTGCTGGCGGCTCACCTCCAACTGCGCAACGCTATGCGCTGTTAACATCCAGCCGCCCAAAGCTACAATGGCGAGTATTACAACAATGCCAACCAGCCACAGACTGCACACAGCACAGCCAGTGATTTTCATACAGAGCGCTATGTGGCGGCGGCGTTACCAATATAAGAACCTAAACAGCCTACTTACATAGCCCCCATGCTCCTCACAAAAATACGATGTTGGTCAAAAGATAAAATTTTCTCACAGTCCATAAAGACAGTGCTGATCACCCATCACAGTAAAACTGCCTTTTGTTTTCTCAAAGTCTGAGCAGTAACAGACAATGCACATGGAAGTAGTGGATTTGCATGCAGTCTAGAAGAAGGGTTTTATCCTTCCAACGGAAAGACAGTGCTGACTCTTGACATTCTGACAGGTAATGGGCCACAACAGAACAAACCCACCGCAGAGTCAGTCGAAGTTGAAGACTATTGGTAGGTAGGTCATCACAGAGCAGACCCACTGTAGTCCTGGTAGAGATTATGGTATTAGTGGGCCACCAGAGGTGCAGACCCACTGTAGACCTTGTAGAGATGGCCAACAGCCATCTGTTGCGACTGTGCAGGTGCACAATTACCCTCGAAGAGTCTTGCGGAGAATATAGCAAGTCCATAAACCACCACTTGTGCATTCACAAAGTTTTGGAATTATCCTTAGAACCAGCAATGCTGTTAACCAGTCCCTTGCTGAATTGTCAACACACATGCAAACACTATCAGTCCCTACTTCTCACACATTGTGCATATACTATGACCAACAGAAATGTGTGCAGTGAAATGTAACTTACAAGTTACTTAATTTGATGAACTGGTGTCAATTACAATTTTATATCATAAGAATACAATAACAAAGGTACAAAATACATCATTAAAACATAATAATACAAACTTCGTGGCAGATTAAAACTGTGTGCCCAACCGAGACTCGAACTCGGGACCTTTGCCTTTCGCGGCCAAGTGCTCTACCATCTGAGCTACTCAAGCACGACTCAGGCCCGGTACTCACAGCTTTACTTCTGCCAGTATCCGTCTCCTACCTTCCAAACTTTACAGAAGCTCTCCTGCGAACCTTGCAGAACTAGCACTCCTGAAAGAAAGGATATTGCGGAGACATGGCTTAGCCACAGCCTGGGGGATGTTTCCAGAATGAGATTTTCACTCTGCAGCGGAGTGTGCGCTGATATGAAACTTCCTAGCAGATTCTGCAAGGTTCGCAGGAGAGCTTCTGTAAAGTTTGGAAGGTAGGAGACGGATACTGGCAGAAGTAAAGCTGTGAGTACCAGGCGTGAGTCGTGCTTCGGTAGCTCAGATGGTAGAGCACTTGCCCGCGAAAGGCAAAGGTCCCAAGTTCGAGTCTAGGTCGGGCACACAGTTTTAAACTGCCAGGAAGTTTCATATCAGCGCACATTCCGCTGCAGAGTGAAAATCTCATTTTGGAAACATCCCCCAGGCTGTGGCTAAGCCATGTCTCCGCAATATCCTTTCTTTCAGGAGTGCTAGTTCTGCAAGGTTCGCAGGAGAGCTTCTGTAAAGTTTGGAAGGTAGGAGACGGATACTGGCAGAAGTAAAGCTGTGAGTACCGAGCGTGAGTCGTGCTTCGATAGCTCATATGGTAGAGCACTTCCCCGCGAAAGGCAAAAGGTCCCGAGTTCGAGTCTCGGTCGGGCACACAGTTTTAATCTGCCAGGAAGTTTCATATCAGTGCACACTCCGCTGCAGAGTGAAAATTTCATTCATAATAATACAGATAACATTTGTAGTAAAACAGGCTTTACAAAAGAATAGAAATAAACATGCACATCAGTGTTACAAAAATTATGACATATGTACATACATAAAGATCAGAATAACTTCATACATGAGCATTAAAACAGAACAGAATTAATAATGTCTAACATCTTTACAAAGTAAATAACATATTATTAATGCAAATTATATTTGAGGATAACAGTATCCCTCATCATAGTTCATGTAGCTGAGTATTAGAAAAATTCTGCAACATAAGTCTTATCATATAAACATATAAAAACAGGAAGAACATAAATACACAAGGGTACACAAACACATAGTGGGATAACACAAGGACAGGACAGGGTTTGTTTTCAGTGTAATATTTGGTACTGCAGTCCAACCCATAACTTCATTCCATAGATCTTTCGTCTTATTTAAACATTTGTTTCCACCAAAAAAATCCTATCCAAGCATGCTTATTGTATTTATATGTTCACATATTTCCTCCCTGATCATTTATTTTCCATTATCATACCTCATCATTTATTTCCAAGAAAATCCTACCTATACCTGCTTTCTGTACTTTTTTCGTATAACTTCTCAATGCATTTCTTCCAATGCATCGCAACTCATTCTCTTATATAGTCTACTCCGTCTTAAGCTAACTTAAATCTACTGAGCTCAGATGCTAAACTATGGGACGACATAATGCAGCAGCGCAAAACAATTAACACAAACAGCAATGACAAAAAAATGGCAATTGGCAAAGCAAGCTACAGTAAATCTAAATTACCAAGTAATGCAACATTACAACTAATGCGAACCAATGTGCAGCAACAAAAAAAAATCAGTAGTAAAACTAGCTTAACAGAGTAATACAAAGTGAAATTTAGTAGCACTATGCCTGGCAAACAGCAGCAGCAAATGCAATAACTTATATCTAAACATGACAAAGCTCAAGCAGAAAAAATATTACACTAAAGACAACAATGCAGATAAGGGAAATGTATATTCACATCTTAATGTCTATATAATTAAAGTGGCGCACCACAAAAACTTATTCTATGAAATAAATTACCAACTACTTGAAAAGAAAATTATGTATGCAATTCCTGTGAAGGGAAATGTCTTATTGTGCTCCCTTATTTTTTTGGAAGTATATCACGAAGTTATTCTTTATTGGGTCTGTAGGCATAAAATATTTATATTAGTACATCTATAAAATTTTATTTTAACCAATGCTGCAGGGCAGCTAGAAACTAGATATTAAACAAAATAGGCAAAGCAAGGCGTGAAACGTCTTTCGCAAGCCATAAGGCATTTCATAATGCAGTAAACAATCTTCCAAGTAGCAAGACAATGGACATGAAACGTTTCTCATCATTTCATTTCAGTATATATCATAAATTAAGAACTCTACAGTGTAATCATGTTTTCAAGTTTGAGGGTGTCGTATTTACGATGCTTTCTACAAAGGAATGTCAATAGAGAGGATAATGGCCTCTTTTTTTCTCTCTCTCCACCTGTGCCTCTGACAGGCACACACTAATGGCTTTTTTCAAGGCGTCTGTCTCGCAGCTGGGTACCCACGACGCATTACGTGTAGGTGGTCACTTAACTGTCTTACTGAAATATTTACGACAGCAGTTTCCGCTACAGTGGCAGTCTCATAAAAAAAATTTCACAGGTCAAGAATTTGCGTTATTCATCTGTAGAAACAAAATGCTATTGATATAACAGTGTCCAAAAAATTTTCGTCGGCATTGTAATACATTCACGCGTTTACGTACATTTCATAACTCTTAAAGTACGATTCTTGGTTTCCAACAACCTTTTCCACAAACCAGAGTCCCTAACCACTACTCATTATTCCTTACCTTATTATGCATATACATATTCGTATACATTTCTTCAATATTTCATCATAATAAATACGTAGCATAATCAAATTCCTTACATAGCATCAGCCTATTGATCATAAACATACCGCAACAGCGTAATACACATAGTCATCGTAATAATAACATCATAACACCTCAGTCAACTCTCAAAATCGTCGTAGCTTCCTCCAATAATTTCAAAACCTAAAAAAAAATTCTCTGCTCATGTCAAAAGTGTCATCTGCCTCAAACGTACTTTAAAAATCATACCAAATACATCATTCAAAGCTCTCATAGTATCAGAATGGTTCAAAACCAAATATTAACAGTTCACAAAGTACAGACAAAATACAATTTCATAAGTGTTAAGTTATCCAACTGTGTAATTACGTAAACATCTGTCACTGATGTAGTAAAATAAATGTTTGTCTCTTCCAGTTAAATGATCGGATAGCTGTGTAATTAATGTGTTAGAGAAATATGGTACCGATGTGTAAAGTTGTATAAGCAAATGCCATATTAGCTAGGGCTCCTTGTGCTTGCCACACACATGGTACACAAAGTAGGCGTGTACCCCCTGAGGATTAATGTAATTATACACTCAGGTGTTACAGATTACAGAAATGGAATGAAATGTATCACAGAAAACCTTCGTAATTCAAAAATCTTGAAAAATAAATGGTTCAAGTACAAAATTAATCACTCAAATACGTGTACGGTAGCGCTAAACTGTGCGTCTTGTTGTAAGATAATCTCTGTGGAAGTGTCGTAGTTATCGTCCTCTGTAAGCAAAGTTCTGCTGAAGTCAATGTACTTACCTTGTAATAAACGAAGTGAATTGCTTTGTGTATAGATATCTTAGTTAGTACGCTTATTGCCGTGATGAAGAAAGTACTGTGCTGTAACCTATTGTTGTGCTACGGAAAAGGCTGTCTCCTTATAGCTATACCACAATTTTTTAAGTTACTACTAAAACTTGTTTCACTTTCTAGAAGAATTCAGAAAAACTGTGCAGATATAAAACAGAAACACCGTAAAAGCAACATTGTAAATTGTTACTCATCAGTAGCGTCGTGATATTATCGTGTAGCTGTCACATATACTAACCACTGTGTCATCCGGTGTCTCACAGAAAGTGCTTTAAATCCAGAATGTATTTTCAAGTAAACCAAAATGTTGCATTAAAATCTCATTAGCAGTACTGGTAAATGTTCTAAGCATGCGAGCCTTATGGTCGTTACGTAATCGTGCCACTAACAAGCAAGAATGTACACACACACAATGACACTGTGTCGTCTGTTCACTATAACAATGCATTCGTAATTTCTGTTTAAAAATGTTCCCTAGTTTCTAGACTGGATAGTTAACTTCAAAACATTGTTGCATGTTAACAGTTTCTCAGCGTGACAAAGTATACTAGAAATGTGAAGTGAAATGTTTTGTGGCAAAGACAAAGTCAAAAAGCAGATTATCTTTCAATAAACGGTTTTACATGTGAAATATGGTGAAATCCTTTACTCTTCATAGTACTCAGAGTTTCAACTTGAACGCAATTATCATGCGGTAAACGTCGGTAAAGAATACTGGAGTTTTTCTCAAGGTTAGCGCCTATGTTATTTTTCTCTGAGCCTGCCGGCGCACGTGGCTGCCTGCGGTGCGAGTCATTCATTGTCTGCTATCTCTTTGTTGGCGTGCGTCGTTATTGGGATTAGGAGACCTAACTTCTACAAATTCACCTTGCCGAGAGGGCCAAGCTCTGTTTGAATCCCGCCAGTTCTGATGAAATTCCGGTCTGTCGTTATGATTATATCGTCTGTCGTCATGTCGGTAGTTCCTGTAGTTTCTTTCTTGTCGGTTAAGTGGTGGAGAATTTCTCCCTGAATTACCACTGCGCGGCGGACCCTTGCGTCTGAAATTATTCTGTCTCCCGTGATAATAATAGTTCTGGTTGCCACATTGTCTGTTTCTATGATTGTCTGTGTAATATTCATCACTACGGAAGTGGGATCTTTCTCTGTAACTATTACTCTGCCAGTGGTTGTCATATGAGTGGTGTCTGTTTTGGTCACGATTTGTGTTGTGAGAATAGCCTTGTCGTGTCCAGTTATTGTTTCTTTCATCGCGGAATTGCGACGGATGTGACCTGTAATTGTTCTGCTTCTGTTTTCGCGTTCCGCGAATGTCAGTGTCAATTTCTAGTTCTTGTAACAGTCCCTGAAGAGCTTCAGTGTCGTCTTTGCAACGTCCTGCCAAAATAATATGTCGTAAATGTTCAGGTAATTTGATTAAGCAAATGCGGATGAGTTCTGACGGGCTGTATGGGTTTGACGGGTACTGATTCTTGTGCAACATGTCTTCAAAATATTTCACAAGACTGGAAAATTCAGATTGTTCGAAATGTTTCATCATTATGATGCTATGTTTTACTCGGTCTTGTGTGGCTTGAGACCAATATGCTGAGAGGAAGGCATGATAAAATTCTCCTTCACTGTGGCAACCGTGAATGACCGATCGCATTCTTACAGCTGGTTCATTCTCTAAGTAGCCACACATAAATTCTAATCTGTGTTCTAATGACCATTTGGGAGGAAAACAATGAGAGAATTGATGAAGCCACGCTTGTGGATGAATGTCGTTGCCCGAATTCTTAAATGTTTTGAATTTACGTGTAGTAATGAACAGCTTATAGTCAAAATCATCATGTCGGCGAGTCGCATGTCGGTCATTGTTACGTCGTTTCGGCGATTCCCTCTCAAAATTCGGTGTACCTTGCCAATTTCTTTCGTAATTTTATTTTGTGGCTCTTCCATATTTCTATGTCCCTCTTCCCGTATTGGAGCGCGAGTGTCCTCTGAAATACGTAATTCTTTTATTACCTGTGTCAGCTGATCTTGTACTTCCCGGATTTCTCTTTGGTGTTGCGTATTAATTTGATTCTGATTTTCTTTGAATTTCCTAATTTGTTCGAACTCTTCTGTGTCATTAAAGACTACCGGTTTTGTGTCATTAAGATTATCATCTACCTTCGTAGATAAATTATTTAGCTGATCCGAAAGTTCAACTACTTTCTCTGACAATGAACTGCAGTTCTTTTATGGCTGCTTCGTGATTCTGTAATGTATTTTCATGCCACGAAAAAATAGGTTGAAAATGCTCACAAATTTGTGTTTTTACGTCATTACAGACTTTTTGACATTTCGATTCGATTTTATGCAACTCAGTAGTTAAATCTTCACGTGTTTGTTCAAGCGTATGTTCCACTGAGTCTAACTTTTGAAGCTTTTGTTCCATTGTGTCTAACTTTTGCTGTGTTTGTCTCTGATTTTGTTCCATTGTGTCTAACGTTTGAAGATGTTGTCCCATTTGTTTCTGATTCTGATCCATTTGTTGCATTAATTGCAATAATAATGTATTACTGTCTGGAATCTGTTTCTCTATGCGTTTTGGCAGTGCATTTTCACCGGCAACATTCACATTTTGACAGGCAGAAAATGTGTCTTGACTCATTTGAGAAAACGGTGAGGACCCAAAACCTAAATGTACAGTATTTGCAAGATTGTGTCCTGTCATTTCGGATTCATGACGTGAGCTGTTGCCGACCGATCGATCGATAATGCTTCCCTGTTCACTATCTGTTTCACTGTCTACACCATTATTTGACGCCCGCTCCATTTCCCTATGCATAGTTACCAAATTACTACTTTGAATGTCTGTTAATTCATTAATTACACAGTGGTGCTCTTAAGCTACGCTCGTCGTCACTATTATTTCTCAGTTTACTTTGGAGCCTAGTGTTACGTTTTTCACACGCCATTATTGTCACAATATTTCACACGATAACACAGAAAACCACAATTTGAAGAGCAAAAATAAGAGAACACATTAACATAGCACTGAAAATGATATCTAGTTAATTGCAAGCGCAGCTGCGAAATACTTGGTGCAAATCTACATGCATGCCACAACTGTTTTACTGTACAACAATGAAAAACTACAACTACATAGGAAATTCTCTCTATTATTATGTGCTAGCAATAAACAAAATCAATACTAATTACACAAACTACAAGAAAAAATCAGATTCCAGTGAGGTATCCTGGCAGGGTCGCCATATGAAACGCCCCTTAGAAAAATTATACATAACTGTGCTTAAACTGACACAATATTTTTAGCGCAACGCAATCTGACTTTCAAAAATCCCTACAAAAGAATGGCCCTGACTAACATTAACCTATACGTTTCACAAATCACTTACCTCACAAAAATCTTGGTTATTCCAACTACTGCAATACAGCGAGCGCCACTGCTGCCAACTAAATAAAAGATTCAAACTACGGAAGGCACTAACCACCGATAGGCATAGTTAGCGAATGAAAGATTTTAATAGAGAACAAACAATGTATTTACCTTAATAGTCATAATATATATATCAGTCCATGACATCCAGTCTTACAAATTTCAAAACTCCGCCATCTCTCTCTCCACATCCACCAATGCTGGCGGCTCACCTCCAACTGCGCAACGCTATGCGCTGTTAACATCCAGCCGCCCAAAGCTACAATGGCGAGTATTACAACAATGCCAACCAGCCACAGACTGCACACAGCACAGCCAGTGATTTTCATAGAGAGCGCTATGTGGCGGCGGCGGCGACCTAAACAGCCTACTTACAATATCACCAGGTGTGATAGTATAGGGTGCTATTGGTTACACGTCTCGGTCACCTCTTGTTCGCATTGACAGCACTTTGAACAGTGGACGTTACATTTCAGATGTGTTACAACTCGTGGCTCTACCCTTCATTCGATACCTGCGAAACCCTGCATTTCAGCAAGATAATGCACGACTGCATGTTGCTGGTCCTGTACGTGCCTTCCTGGATACAGAAAATGTTCGACTGCTGCCCTGGCCAGCACATTCTCCAGATATCTCACCAACTGAAAACGTCTGGTCAATGGTGGCCAGGCAATTGGCTCGTCACAATACGCCAGTCACTACTCTTGATGAACTGTGGTATCGTGTTGAAGCTACATGGGCAGCTGTACCTGTACACTCAATCCAAGCTCTGTTTGACTCAATGCCCAGGGATATCAAAGCCGTTATTACGGCCAGAGGTGGTTGTTCTGGGTACTGATTTCTCAGGATCTATGCACCCAAATTGTGCGAAAATGTAATCACATGTCAGTTCTAGTATAATACATTTGTCCAATGAATACCCGTTTATCATCTGCATTTCTTCCTGGTGTAGCAATTTTAATGGCCAGCAGTGTATACTCCTGTACACTACAAAATTAATTTTCCGTCAAATAATCCCTAAGAATTTTCTGCAGTGTCTTTTCGCTCATACTGTCCTGTAGACTCGCAGGGAGACGCTTTCTCAGTTGTATACCTGCGTATGCTAGACTTCGACTTCGACACACTTCTTTGCCACAGTAGTGCTGGGCAATTGACAGCTGCCACTGACTAGTAAAGCATCGCTTGATGCATACAACCACAGACTGTTCTCTCGAAGTACAACGTTCAACACCGCCACAACTACGTGTTCCACTGAGATTTCGACTGACAGTGTCCTACTAGATGGTGTTGTGTCCTACTAGATGGTGTTGACTGCTGAAGCTGAGGTGACAAACTGGGGCTGAGCTATCACATGCTTGGCACTATACTGAGCTTAGTGTGAGGGCGCTGCTGTGCTGAGGGGGGAGCCGTGATCTTAAGGAGCGCTTCCCATCCGTCGTTGCGGGTTACAGCGAGCTCTTGCTAATGTATGTAGCAGCGATTCGCGTTGCCGACTCTGGTGTGGCACCACGATCTCCGGACGATAACACAAAAGTAACAGAACTTTCCACACTGTAACTTTTACTAACTGACCATTTTAATAAGCATAAGGTCTCTTTAATGAAAATTAATCAATCACTGATAAAAAATCTAGAGTATCAGAGCCCTAGGATTGTGTTAACATTCAACAACACTTGAAGTAACACTTTTCACGCGCAGAAACACGTAGCACACTGGTTAAATTTTCTTACATTTGAGCACAAATCACTTCATAGCAGTTTGAAACTGTTTTCTGCAGCAGTTTCATATTTAGACCACTTTGAGAACTTAGTAAACCACAGAACCGTTTAAACTATTTTCATAATTTGACCCATATCTTTAAACAACATAATTATTAATGTTAGCGAAAAGCCAAATAATTAATTTCATATTTACGGATACTCAGAAAATTTCGGATCATAAATAGGTCCATAATACAGGCTGCGTGACGCACGTTAGCGGTGTTCTCGTTACACATGAACAATGGATTTTGCAAGTGTATTGACGCACTGCAATGAAATGACTGATTCATGCACAAATACAAGTCTAAGTAATCTGTACATTCCCTGGAGGTGACGAAGTGATGGCCTGCTGTGACCACGGTGCTGGAAAATATTACACAATCGTGGCCCGTCATAAGAATTACTTTGTTAAATTTCTTCTTTCCACTGTCAGGCTTATTAGAGCATTCCAAATTGCACTGAGGTGACAAAAGTCATGGGATAGCGATATTAATAAATACAGATGGTGATAGTATCGCGTACTCAAGGTGCAAAAGGGCAGTGCAATGGCGTAGCTGTCATTTGTACTCAGGTGTTTCATGTGAAAAAGTTTCTAACGTGAGTATAGGCGCACGATGGGAATTAACAGACTTTGAACGCGGAATGCTATTTGGAGCTAACGCATGTTATATTCCATTTAGGAAATCGTTAAGGAATATTGTGAAGAGTGTGCCGACAACACCAAATTTAAGGCATTACATCTCACCCCGGACAATGCAGTGAGCAACGGCTTTTCACTTAAGGAGCAACAGCAGCGGCGTTTGAATAGAGTTGTCAGTGTTAACAGACCAGCAGCACAGTGTAAAATAACCGCAGAAATAAATGTGGAACGTACGTCGTACGTATCCGTTAGTGGAGTGAGGCGAAATTTGCCGTTAATGGGCTATGGCAGCAGACGACCGACTGAGTGCCTTTGCTAACAGCACGCCACCAGCAGTGCCTCTTCTGGGCTCGTGACCAGAGGACTGGAAAACCCTAGAGAACTGAGAAAGCGTGACATGGTCAAATGAGTCTTGATTTCAGTTGATGGTAGGGTTTGAGTATAGCGCAGACCCCTCTAAGGCTTGGACCCAAGTTGTCAAGAAGGCATTGTGCAAGCTGCTAGTCGCTCCATAATGGTGTGGATTATTACGTGCAACAGACTGGCGCCTCTGGTGCAACTGAATCGATCGTTGACTGGAAATGGTTATGTTCGGCTACTTGTAGACCTTTTGCATCCATTCCTGGACATCATTTCTGTGGATGACTGTGCGCCATGTTCTGGGCCACAATTATTCGGGACTGGTTTGATGGACATTCTGTACAATTCTAGCGAATGATTCGGCCAACCAATATCGCCCAACATGATCCCATCGAACATTTATGGGACATAACTGAGATGTCAGATTGTGCACAAAATCATGCACTGACTACAATTTAGCATTTATGGGCGGTTATAAAGGCAGCGTGACCCAATATTTTCAGCGGACTTCCAACAGGTTGTTGAGTCCATGCCACTACGAGTTGCCGACATGATGTTAAGAGGTATCCCACGGCTTTCGTCAGCTCAGTGTACGCCACGTTATAATCCTCTGATACTGCTGTCATCTGAGGCACAAACTTCCTACTCCAGGATGTTCACACTTCGTAGCAAGGTGCCGACTCCCTGAAGTTCTCTAGGCGAGCCCTCACGTCTAAATTTTGAAAAAAAAAAAAACACGCTATATCAGTCCTATACAACAATCAGAATCATATCAATGATTGCTGTAGTATCAGAGCCGGAGTTAGAGTAGGAATCTCAGTAGTTTTGGGCGTACACATTGATGGAAATTGAACTGGAAGAAGCATAATACTGAGCGTCTCCAACAATTAAGTGCAGTTACTTTTGCTCTTCACCTATTTGCTAATCTTAGAAACAAACGAATCGATCTCATGACATATTTTGCATATTCCCATGCAATAATGTCGTACGGGATCACTTTCTGGAGTAACTCATCACTTAAAAAGAAAGTACTGATTGCACAAAAGCGAGCAGTAAGAAAACGATGCGGTGTTAGCCTACAGATGTCATGTAGGTATCTCTTCAAGCAGCTACGCTTTTGATCTGTGCCGTCACAATACATATACTTACTAATGAAATTCGTCATAAAAAATCCTTCAAAATTTGAGAAGAACAGTGATGCCCATTCCTGCACCACTAGAGGGAAAATTGGCGTTTTTTTTTATTAAAGCTGTCAGTGGTTTAGAAATGAGTTCAATACGCAGCATCAAAAATCTTCGATCATTTGCTTAGTAACATAAAATGTCTGACAGGTAGCAAAGCAAGTTTTGAACCTAACTTAAAGTCATTTCTCCTGGACAACTCTTTATATTCCAGTGACGAGAAAGCATACTTGTTTCTAAGTGTAAGTACATGAATAGGACAAAAATAACAATGTTTTCATTAATGTTAACACCAACCATTTATACATATCCTGAAAAGTGACACGTTCCACTTGACTACGATAAAAAATCCGTTCCAATGCTCTATGCAACATGCAACTAAGTACCAAAATTTCCCTTTGGAACCTTAACCTCTCCCAGACGTAAAGGACTTCCCTCCACCTTTCCTATGCATGAATCAGCGAAATGAGAAATCGTTTTTTTATGTTTTTAACTATAAAAAGAAATATACGTCTTAATTAGATCCAATCAAAGGAATAAGACAATGTTGTTGTTGTTGTCTTCAGTCCTGAGACTGGTTTGATGCAGCTCTCCATGCTACTCTATCCTGTGCAAGCTGCTTCATCTCCCAGTACCTACTGCAACCCACATCCTTCTGAATCTGCTTAGTGTACTCATCTCTCGGTCTCCCTCTACGATTTTTACCCTCCACGCTGCCCTCCAATGCTAAATTTGTGATCCCTTGATGCCTCAAAACATGTCCTACCAACCGATCCCTTCTTCTAGTCAAGTTGTGCCACAAACTTCTCTTCTCTCCAATCCTATTCAATACCTCCTCATTAGTTATGTGATCTACCCATCTAATCTTCAGCATTCTTCTGTAGCACCACATTTCAAAAGCTTCTATTCTCTTCTTGTCCAAACTAGTTATCGCCCATGTTTCACTTCCATACATGGCTACACTTCAAACAAATACTTTCAGAAACGACTTCCTGATACATAAATCTATATTTGATGTTAACAAATTTCTCTTCTTCAGAAACGCTTTCCTTGCCATTGCCAGTCTACATTTTATATCCTCCCTACTTCGACCATCATCAGTTATTTTACTTCTTAAATAGCAAAACTCCTTCACTACTTTAAGTGTCTCATTTCCTAATCTAATTCCCTCAGCATCACCCGATTTAATTTGACAACATTCCATTATCCTAGTTTTGCTTTTGTTGATGTTCATCTTATATCCTCTTTTCAAGACACTGTCCATTCCGTTCAACTGCTCTTCCAAATCCTTTGCCGTCTCTGACAGAATTACAATGTCATCGGCGAACCTCAAAGTTTTTACTTCTTCTCCATGAATTTTAATACCTCCTCCAAATTTTTCTTTTGTTTCCTTTACTGCTTGCTCAATATACAGATTGAATAACATCGGGGAGAGGCTACAACCCTGTCTCACTCCTTTCCCAACCACTGCTTCCCTTTCATGCCCCTCGACTTTAATAACTGCCATCTGGTTTCTGTACAAATTGTAAATAGCCTTTCGCTCCCTGTATTTTACCCCTGCCACCTTTAGAATTTGAAAAAGAGTATTCCAGTCAACATTGTCAAAAGCTTTCTCTAAGTCTACAAATGCTAGAAACGTAGGTTTGCCTTTTCTTAATCTTTCTTCTAAGATAAGTCGTAAGGTCAGTATTGCCTCACGTGTTCCAACATTTCGACGGAATCCAAAGTGATCCTCCCCGAGGTCTGCATCTACCAGTTTTTCCATTCGTCTGTAAAGAATTCGCGTTAGTATTTTGCAGCCGTGGCTTATTAAACTGATAGTTCGGTAATTTTCACATCTGTCAGCACCTGCTTTCTTTGGGATTGGAATTATTATATTCTTCTTGAAGTCTGATGGTATTTCGCCTGTCTCATACATCTTGCTCACTAGCTGGTAGAGTTTTGTCAGGACTGGTTCTCCCAAGGCTGTCAGTAGTTCTAATGGAATGTTGCCTACTTGGGGGCCTTGTTTCGACTCAGGTCTTTCAGTGCTCTGTCAAACTCTTCACGCAGTATCGTATCTCCCATTTCGTCTTCATCTACATCTTCTTCCATTTCCATAATATTGTCCTCAAGTACATCGCCCTTGTATAAACCTTCTATATACTCCTTCCACCTTTCTGCCTTCCCTTCTTTGCTTAGAACTGGGCTGCCATCTGAGCTCTTGATATTCATACACATGGTTTTCTTCTCTCCAAAGGTCTCTTTAATTTTCCTGTAGGCAGTATCTATCTTACCCCTAGTGAGATAAGCTTCTACATCCTAACATTTGTTCTCTAGCCATCACTGTTTAGCCATTTTGCACTTCCTGTCGATCTCATTTTTGAGACGTTTGTATTCCTTTTTGCCTGCTTCTTTTACTGCATTTTTATATTTTCTCCTTTCATCAATAAATTCAATATTTCTTCTGTTACCCAAGGATTTCTAGCAGCCCTCGTCTTTGTACCTACTTTATCCTCTGCTGCCTTCACTACTTCATCCCTCAGAGCTACCCATTCTTCTTCTACTGTATTTCTTTCCCCTATTCCTGTCAATTGTTCCCTTATGCTCTCCCTGAAACTCTGTACAACCTCTGGTTCTTTCAGTTTATCCAGGTCCCATCTCCTTAATTTCCCACATTTTTGCAGTTTCTTCAGTTTTAATCTACAGGTCATAACCAATAGATTGTGGTCAGAGTCCACATCTGCCCCTGGAAATGTCTTACAACTTAAAACCTGGTTCCTAAATCTCTGTCTTACCATTATATAATCTATCTGATACCTTTTAGTATCTCCAGGGTTCTTCCACGTATACAACCTTCTTTCATGATTCTTAAACCAAGTGTTAGCTATGATTAAGTTGTGCTCTGTGCAAAATTCTACTAGGCGGCTTCCTCTTTCATTTCTTAGCCCCAATCCATACTCACCTACTATGTTTCCTTCTCTCCCTTTTCCTACACTCGAATTCCAGTCACCAATTACTATTAAATTTTCGTCTCCCTTCACTATCTGAATAATTTCTTTTATCTCATCATACATTTCTTCAATTTCTTCATCATCTGCAGAGCTAGTTGGCATATAAACTTGTACTACTGTAGTAGGTGTGGGCTTCGTATCTATCTTGGCCACAACAATGCGTTCACTATGCTGTTTGTAGTAGCTTACCCGCATTCCTATTTTCCTATTTATTATTAAACCTACTCCTGCATTACCCCTATTTGATCTTGTGTTTATAACCCTGCAGTCACCTGACCAGAAGTCCTGTTCCTCCTGCCACCGAACTTCACTAATTCCCACTATATCTAACTTCAACCTATCCATTTCCCTTTTTAAATTTTCTAACCTATCTGCCCGATTAAGGGATCTGACATTCCACGCTCCGATCCGTAGAACGCCAGTTTTCTTTCTCCTGATAACGACATCCTCCTGAGTAGTCCCCGCCCGGAGATCCGAATGGGGGACTATTTTACCTCCGGAATATTTTACCCAAGAGGATGCCATCATCATTTAATCATACAGTAAAGCTGCATGTCCTCGGGAAAAATTACGGCTGTAGTTTCCCCTTGCTTTCAGCCGTTCGCAGTACCAGCACAGCAAGGCCGTTTTGGTTAATGTTGCAAGGCCAGATCAGTCAATCATCCAGACTGTTGCCCCTGCAACTACTGAAAAGGCTGCTGCCCCTCTTCAGGAACCACACGTTAGTCTGGCCTCTCAACAGATACCCCTCCGTTGTGGTTGCACCTACGGTACGGCCATCTGTATCGCTGAGGCACGCAAGCCTCCCCACCAACGGCAAGGTCCATGGTTCATGGGGGGAGGAATAAGACAATAACAGACAATATTAATAATACATCAACATTTACTTAGATGGTATAAACGTGTTAGTATTTCAATATCAATAATGCAAAGTATTGCTGTTACAAATTCTTTTACTTCTTTTAATACTGTGTCGTTCTCAGTTTCGATGTTAAGCAAACGATTCTTCTCCTTCGTATTACTCTTTTCATGAAGAGTTCCTAGATAACAGAACGCAGCATGTCATTCTCAATGGAGAGAAGTCTTCCGAAGTAAGAGTGATTTCAGGTGTGCCGTAGGGGAGTGTCGTAGAACCGTTGCTATTCACAATATACATAAATGACCTTGTGGATGACATCGGAAGTTCACTGAGGCTTTTTGCGGATGATGCTGTGGTATATCGAGAGGTTCTAACAATGGAAAATTGCACTGAAATGCAGGAGGATCTGCAGTGAATTGACGCATGGTGCAGGGAATGACAATTGAATCTCAATGTAGACAAGTATAATGTGCTGCGAATACATAGAAAGAAAGATCTCTTATCATTTAGCTACAATATAGCAGGTCAGCATCTGGAAGCAGTTAATTCCATAAATTATTTGGGAGTACGCATTAGGAGTGATTTAAAATGGAATGATCATATAAAGTTGATCGTCGGTAAATCAGATGCCAGACTGAGATTAATTGGAAGAATCCTAAGGAAATGCAATCCGAAAACAAAGGAAGTAGATTAAAGTACGCTTGTTCGCCCACTGCTTGAATACTGATCAGCAGTGTGGGATCCGTACCAGATAGGGTTGATAGAAGAGATAGAGAAGATCCAACAGAGAGCAGCGCGCTTCGTTACAGGATCATTTAGCAATCACGAAAGCGTTACGCATATGATAGATAAACTCCAGTGGAAGACTCTGCAGGAGAGACGCTCAGTAGCTCGGTACGGGCTGTTGTTGAAGTTTCGAGAACGTACCTTCACCGAGGAGTCAAGCAGTATATTGCTCCCTCCTACGTATATCTCGCGAAGAGACCATGAGGATAAAATCAGAGAGATTAGAGCCCACACAGAAGCATACCGACAATCCTTCTTTCCGCGAACAATACGAGAATGGAATAGAGGGGAGAACCGATAGAGGTACTTAAGGTACCATCCATCACACACCGTCAGGTGGCTTGCGGAGTATGGATGTAGATGTAGATGTAGATATAGATGTAGTGAGGGCGTTCTACTGAATCGGCCACTTTGGTGCTACGAGCGTGCAGGAGTGGCAAACTAAGTGCACATGGCAGATGACGTAATAACTAACAATACAGAGGAAATTAAACAGTCATCGAAGACTTCCTGAAAAGTACGAATAGTTTAAGATACGAATTAGGAACACAGATAGTTAATAAAGAAAGCAATGATATTTGAGAGAATGCCAGATCAGGCACGAAAAAACTGGCCAAGTGCGAGTATCACTCGAGCAAACTGCTTATTTGCTTCTGCCTCGGGTTCTTCGGCCGACGTTCGTGTGATGATTTTGCTGACGTTTCGCCAGCACGAGTGGCTGGCATTGTCAAAGCTTCACCCTCCATTGCCGGAGGTGAACTAGAGCCGGGCTCGCGGCCGCAGACTATATGTACCTTGCGCGCCAACGTCCGAGGGCTTCTCCGCGGTCATTTCCGCGGTCATTTCCGGTGCGTTTCTCCTCTTGCTACCTGCTACGGTCGTTCTCTGCAGTACGGGAAGCCAGGAGCCGTTTACCTTAAGGCTTTCTTCTTTCTTGTTGAAGCTGTTCCCGTGTTTGTGTATTTCTACAGCTTCTCTGTACAAGCGGGTGTGATAGTGCTTCTCTACAGCCAGAACTTCCGTGTCGGTGAATTTTATTACATGTACCTGGTCGGTCTCACTCAGTGCGTGTTCTGCCACGGCCGATTTTTCCACCTGTCCCAACCTGCAATGTCGCTTATGTTCTTTGATCCTGGTGTTGATTGATCTTCCAGTCATTCCGACATAAACTTTCCCGCATGTGCATGGTAAGCGGTATATTCCTGACATTGCAAGTGGGTCCCTTTTATCCTTTGCCGATCTAAGACATTCTTTGATCTTCCTTGTCGGTTTGAAAATTGTCTTTACGCCGTGCTTGTGTAATATACGGCCGATTCTGTCCGTCACTCTGGGAATGTATGGCAGAAAGGCCGTCCCGACATTTCTTTTTCTGGTTTCTTACTTCGCCGGTGGTTTGGCTCTGTTACACTTCTAATATCATTTGTGGAGTACCCATTGCTCCTCAGAACACTTTCCAGGTGTTGCATTTCGCGTTTAAGGTGCTGCGGCTCACATATTCGTGCTGCTCGCGTTACGAGCGTCTGAATCATGCCTCTTTTCTGGCTCGGGTGGTGGTTTGACAGTTTGTGCAGATATCGGTCCGTGTGCGTCGGTTTTCGGTACACGCTATGTCCCAGGTTTTGGCCATCCCTTGTGACCAGCACATCTAGAAATGGTAGTTTTCTGTCCTTTTCCACTTCCATGGTAAATTTTATGTTGGCGTGGAGGTTGTTCAAGTGTCTTAGGAAGTCACCGAGCTGTTCTTCACCATGGCTCCACACGACGAAAGTATCATCGACGTACCTGTACCACACCTTAGGTTTACAAGTCGCCGAGTCCAGTGCCTGTGCTTCGAAATGTTCCATGAAGAAGTTGGCCACCACTGGACTAAGAGGACTACCCATGGCAACGCCTTCCAGCTGTTCGTAGAAATTGCCATTCCACGTGAAATAGCTCGTGGTGAGACAGGCATGGAAGAGCTTCATGATGTCTTGCGGGAAAATGGAACCGATGTGCTCCAGAGCGTCACTGAGTGGCACTTTCGTAAACAAAGAAACAATATCAATGCTGACCAGGATGTCGTTTGGTGCAAGTTTTAGTTTCTTCAGCTTCTCGATGAAATGTCCTGTGTCCTTTACGTACGTGTCGGTCTTCCCCACGTGCGGCTGGAGCAGAGAGGCCAAGTGTTTTGCCAGTTTATATGTCGGTGAGCCAGGAGCGCTAACAATCGGTCTTAATGGAACGTTGTTCTTATGGATCTTAGGTAATCCATACAGGCGAGGTGGTAGGGCTTCTGTGTTGCGCAGGTATCTCTGTATGTCCTCCGGAACAGAAGATGCCTTGATTAACCGATTCGTATTCCGTGTGATACGCTGCGTCGGATCTGCGTTTAGTTTTCGGTACGTCGTCGGATCTAATAGGTCTCGGATCTTTTGTTCATAATCTTCGGTCTTCATTACGACGGTCGCATTCCCCTTATCGGCAGGCAGTACCAATATACTCTTGTCAGCGTTAAGATTCTTAATAGCTTGTACTTCTTCTTTCTTCAGATTGCATGCTGGTGGTTTAGCTCGGCGCAGTATCCTGGCTGTTTCAGTGCGTATTTCCTCTGCCCTTTCACAAGGAAGGGTCCGAATGGCCGCTTCGGTGTTAGCAATGATGTCCTCCACAGGTATAGTTCTTGGGATGACAGCGAAATTCCCTCCTTTTTGAAGAACGGATACTTCCTCTTCGGTCAATTGTCGTTCAGTGAGGTTGACCACAGTGCGTGACATGTCGGGAATCGCCTTGTCAGTCTTCTTCCGGAATCCTTCAAACTTTTTCTTCTGTCGCTCTGTGCAGCGCTCGAGTTCATTCTGCATGCTCCTGTAAGTGATGCTGTCGATCTTGTCCCAGTCGTCTCGATGCATTCTGCTACTTAGTTGGTAGAACATGTCCAAAAGTTCCTGATCCGTTTTTGCCAAGTTTCTCCGTATTGTGTGAATTCGCTCACGAAGAAAAGCTCGTTCCATTCTGTTGTAGATACGATGAGCTTGGGCGGTGGTGAATAGGCGCTTACATTTCAAGAACTTCGGTGTAGCATCTTCATCTCTGCACCGCGAAAGGAAGGCGAGAGAGGACATCAATCGCGCTTTCTTCTTCCGTTGTTGGTCAAGGCGTCGGTACAATCTGCAAATTTCCTCCCCGTAGAGGCGCAATACAAAATTGTTAAGACTTTCGTGGCCACTTGTTGACAAACTGCTTATTTGCTTCTGTCTCGGGTTCTTCGGCCGACGTTCGTGTGATGATTTTGCTGACGTTTCGCCAGCACGAGTGGCTGGCATTGTCAAAGCTTCACCCTCCATTGCCGGAGGTGAACTGGAGCCGGGCTCGCGGCCGCAGACTATATGTACCTTGCGCGCCAACGTCCGAGGGCTTCTCCGCGGTCATTTCCGCGGTCATTTCCGGTGCGTTTCTCCTCTTGCTACCTGCTACGGTCGTTCTCTGCAGTACGGGAAGCCAGGAGCCGTTTACCTTAAGGCTTTCTTCTTTCTTGTTGAAGCTGTTCCCGTGTTTGTGTATTTCTACAGCTTCTCTGTACAAGCGGGTGTGATAGTGCTTCTCTACAACCAGAACTTCCACGCCAACATAAAATATACCATGGAAGTGGAAAAGGACAGAAAACTACCACTTCTAGATGTGCTGGTCACAAGGGATGGCCAAAACCTGGGACATAGCGTGTACCGAAAACCGACGCACACGGACCGATATCTGCACAAACTGTCAAACCACCACCCGAGCCAGAAAAGAGGCATGATTCAGACGCTCGTAACGCGAGCAGCACGAATATGTGAGCCGCAGCACCTTAAACGCGAAATGCAACACCTGGAAAGTGTTCTGAGGAGCAATGGGTACTCCACAAATGATATTAGAAGTGTAACAGAGCCAAACCACCGGCGAAGTAAGAAACCAGAAAAAGAAATGTCGGGTACGGCCTTTCTGCCATACATTCCCAGAGTGACGGACAGAATCGGCCGTATATTACACAAGCACGGCGTAAAGACAATTTTCAAACCGACAAGGAAGATCAAAGAATGTCTTAGATCGGCAAAGGATAAAAGGGACCCACTTGCAATGTCAGGAATATACCGCTTACCATGCACATGCGGGAAAGTTTATGTCGGAATGACTGGAAGATCAATCAACACCAGGATCAAAGAACATAAGCGACATTGCAGGTTGGGACAGGTGGAAAAATCGGCCGTGGCAGAACACGCACTGAGTGAGACCGACCAGGTACATGTAATAAAATTCACCGACACGGAAGTTCTGGCTGTAGAGAAGCACTATCACACCCGCTTGTACAGAGAAGCTGTAGAAATACACAAACACGGGAACAGCTTCAACAAGAAAGAAGAAAGCCTTAAGGTAAACGGCTCCTGGCTTCCCGTACTGCAGAGAATGACCGTAGCAGGTAGCAAGAGGAGAAACGCACCGGAAATGACCGCGGAAATGACCGCGGAGAAGCCCTCGGACGTTGGCGCGCAAGGTACATATAGTCTGCGGCCGCGAGCCCGGCTCCAGTTCACCTCCGGCAATGGAGGGTGAAGCTTTGACAATGCCAGCCACTCGTGCTGGCGAAACGTCAGCAAAATCATCACACGAACGTCGGCCGAAGAACCCGAGACAGAAGCAAATAAGCAGTTTGTCAACAAGTGGCCACGAAAGTCTTAACAATTTTGTATCACTCGAGCACTGGATTTTCCGTGCAAACTCAATTGTGTGTGTATACAGTTCATCCACCCTGGTAATCTAAAATCTCAACGTTTTTTTCCTGTTATCGATATCGATACTGTCAAGATATTACTCCCGGGAATTCCAAGACCATATTAAAATCTCAATAGTAGTTCCTCAGGCTAGCCCGAACATACAAAATAAGGGGACTTCAGTTTATGTACGCAGTGAGAGATGATTTAATAACACATTTTTATTTACTTATTAAAACATTACTGCTACTTACATTTTGAGATTGCATGCAGTAATGTTCGTCTTTTATGCTTCTGACGTATCATGAATGTCAAAATATGTGACACAAATGAGCGAATCTCTGGAAGACAATTGTGGCGTTCGCTGTGTTATTCAGTGGTTTGCTATTTAACAAATTTGTAAATGAAAATGATAATCTTAGTTTATTACATTGAATAATTACTAAATAATTCTTCTCCCGGCTAAAGATTTGGTCAAGTGGCTAAAGAACTCCAAGTTAACGTTGTGTTAAAGTGTTGTTTGTAAGTTGTGTAAGTGTCACTAAATCACAGTTCATATAACAGATTCTATACAACGATTGATTATGATGGAAACAGTTATCTCCAGCAAAATAATCATCAAAACCACCGAATATCAGCCGCCCACAACACTGACGTATGTTGCCTGAAACAAAATTCTTCGCAACTCGTGCGTAATTAATTTCGTCTCCGTACATCAACTAGAAACGTTTGTTATATGGTTCGTGCTATGAGCACTGTTTTTAAAGAACCAATCTGATTCGATTTATTTTTACACATTTTTATTACCTTCGGCATTTATGTCAGCAGAGTTGCGTAATTTGAATTTGCCGCTGAAATAATTGTTAAGATGGCGGCAGACAATTGAGAGAGACTTCCTCTTGTTAGAGCAAATTTAACAGGATAAACTGAAATGCTTATTACACTTTACTTTCATATTGTGCACTATTTAGACTAATTTTCATCAAGCAAACCTTTGAAACAGATAAAAACGCGATACAAATCCTTGCAGTGGAAAGAAATAATTAACACAGATAATGCTTATTGAGAGAGGAATTAAAGTTACAAATAATTATTCACTCATATTTATAACAATAATGAACTCTATTCTCAAGTAATAATTAACAAATAATTTCAATCTCTTAACAGACCTCAGTTTGACATGCGTCTTGCGTCCGCAACCTACAAAATCCAACCAACAAAAGGTAAAAACAAAGGAAGACGAACGCAGATCATAAAAGGAATTTACAATTATCATTGTCTTCGTATGATACACATCGATATGTCCAATTACATCATAAAATATTACATAAATAATTAATATTTATCATCGTTTTCACTATTTTTTCATATGTCGAATAGATAATGTTTATAACTGTTGGAGGCATAATTTCCTCTCGTCGCACTGTAGCTAAAATTTATCTCGTAGATGTTACACAATGACTTAGAAACTTTTTTAGAAAGTTTTTTAGATCGCCAAGGGACCATAGACTTTAATATGTGACATAAAATTGAACTCGATACGCCCTACAGTTCCAGAGAAAAAGGGGTCTAAAAAGACGGACAGACACACAGACGGATAAAAAAAAATTACAACAAATATTTATCATGTGATACAATTACAAATTAACAATTTTTGGATTTTTTCCTTACTCGTACTGTGAAACATTGTTTATTGGCAAATATAATGATTGTAGAACATAGGGAAGCACCCTATCGGTTTTGATGAGTGAGTTTTCGACGATCAAAATATGTGACATAAACGACCGTATCTTCTGAGTGCATTGACTTAGAAGTTTACAATTTTTGCACCGTCAAGGGAACATAGATCTTAATTTGTGACGTCAATTTGATCTTTTTCCCGTTTTTGAGAAAAAGATTCTAAACAGTCGAAGGACAAAGCGATCCCATAAGAGTTTCGTTTATATGGGGCGAGGCACGGAACCCTAGAAAGGGAAAGTGCCTGAAGATGGCAACGTTTTAACAGAAACGATTAAAGCAGGGTACACAATAATACAAACGTTTCTTACAATATTGTTCATATAATGTCTGCGGACAAAGAAAATTCTCCAAAACTGGAACAACGGTGTAATTATTGTTCAACTTATCGGGAAAAGAGACGGATAAGGTGCAAAAGACTATTGACTTATCAGGCATTCGTGAAAACTATCACCAATGCGTAGAAAAATCATTGCATTCGAAACAAGAAATGATACAGATTGGCTGCAGAAGCGTTACCTGCCACTTGCTGGTTACGCTACATACTTTAAAAAATTGTCACGGTTCATTGCCTCAGATTTATGTGGTCCTTGAAATGGTTTGACATTCGGTGCCAGTTATCGAGCAACGCCATGATTTTTTCGGGCATTTGCAGGTAGGTGGGCAGCAATAAAATCAGAGCGAAAGCAAATACTTCTTCCTTAAAAAAATAGCGTAGAAGTTTCAGAATCTCTGGGTGTGTTGTTTGATGCAAGTCAAGGTGTTAGTGCAGTGTTATAGCACTAACGACCATTTGCAATTGGTGAACGAAATTACAGATTAGTTCAGTGAGGGTGAACTGCCATTTGCATGAAATTCATAGATTTTGAGAAAGCAAGTAAATCAGTTATAGTTTCATTTGTAGCTACAGTCACTGAGAAACGAAGCATTCATCTAACATGCGTTGATATACTGAAGAATATATACGTCAATGCTATGGCGTTCGTCAAAACAGTTTTGGTAATGCGAAGATAGCTCCCAAAAACCAGGAGTCCTTAGTGTCTGGAAAAGGGAGCTTAACAGTCGGTGTGTGTATTGTCACTGTTGACTTTTGGAAGGGAGGCGTGGCCTTTTAATGTGACAACTGTTCAGGCACTGAGGTCTGACCAGCAGGATGGAGAGAGGCATGATGGGAGCTACCACGAGAGACAGAAGGGGAGACCATTAGAAATGGTTTAAATAGCTCTGAGCACTATGGGACTTTAGCATCTGAGGACATCAGTCTCCTAGAACTTAGAACTACTTAAACCTTACTAACCTAAGGTCATCATACACATCCATGCCAGACGCAGGATTCGAACCTGCGACCGTAGCTGTCGCGCGGTTCCAGACTGAAGCACCTAGAACCGCTGGACCACATCGGCCGGCGGAGACAGGTACACAAAACAGGTCCGAACGCTGTTGCAGAGGCAACGGAAAAAGCATGCGGAGTTCAGAAGAACGCGAAATCCCGAAGATTGGCTAAAATTTACAGACGCGCGAAATTTGGCACGTACTACAATGCGAGATGCATTTAATAGGTTCCACAACGAAACATTGTCTCGAAATTTGGTAGAAAATCCGAAGAAATTCTGGTGGTATGTAAAGTACACAAGCGGCAAGACGCAGTCAATACCTTCACTGTGCAGTGCCGATGGTACGGTTACCGACGACTGTGCCGCTAAAGCGGAGTTATTGAATGCAGTTTTCCGAAATTCCTTCACCAGGGAAGACGAATGGAATATTCCAGAATTTGAAACACGAACAGCTGCTAGCATGAGTTTCTAGGAAGTAGATACCTCAGGGGTTGCGAAGCACCTCAAATCGCTTGATAAAGGCATGTCTTCAGGTCCAGATTGTATACCGATTAGGTTCCTTTCAGATTACGCTGATACAATAGCTCCGTACTTAGCAATCATATACAACCGCTCGCTCACCGACAGATCTGTACCTACAGATTGGAAAATTGCGCAGGTCGCACCAGTGTTCAAGAAGGGTAGTAGGAGTAATCGAACTACAGACCTATATCGTTGACGTCGGTTTGCAGTAGGGTTTTGGAGCATATGCTGTATTCAAACATTATGAATCACCTCGAAGGGAACGATCTATTGATACGTAATCAGCATGGTTTCAGAAAACATCGTTCTTGTGCAACGCAGCTAGCTCTTTCTTCGCACGAAGTCATGTCCGCTATCGACAGGGGATATCAAGTTGATTCAGTATTTCTAGATTTCCGGAAAGCTTTTGACGCCGTTCCTCACAAGCGACTTCTAATCAAGCTGCGGGCCGATGGGGTATCGTCTAAGTTGTGCGACTTGATTCGTGATTTCCTGTCAGGAAGGTCGCAGTTCGTAGTAATAGACGGCAAATCATCGAGTAAAATTGAAGTGATATCAGGTGTTCGCCAGGGAAGCGTCCTGGGACCTCTGCTGTTCCTGATCTATATAAATGACCTGGGTAACAATCTGAGCAGTTCTCTTACGTTGTTAGCAGATGATGCCGTAATTTACCGTCTAGTAAGGTCATCCGAAGACCAGTATCAGTTGCAAAGCGATTTAGAAAAGATTGCTGTATGGTGCGGCAGGTGGCAGTTGACGCTAAATAACGAAAAGTGTGAGGTGATCCACATGAGTTCCAAAAGAAATCCGTTGGAATTCGATTACTCGATAAATAGTACAATTCTCAAGGCTGTCAATTCAACTAAGTACCTGGGTGTTAAAATTACGAACAACTTCAGTTGGAAAGACCACATAGATAATATTGTGGGGAAGGTGAGCCAAAGGTTGCGTTTAATTGGCAGGACACTTAGAAGATGCAACAAGTCCACTAAAGAGACAGCTTACACTACACTCGTTCGTCCTCTGTTAGAATATTGCTGCGCGGTGTGGGATCCTTACCAGGTGGGATTGACGGAGGACATCGAAAGGGTGCAAAAAAGGGCAGCTCGTTTTGTATTACACGTAATAGGGGAGAGATTTTGGTAGATATGATACGCGAGTTGGGATGGAAGTCATTAAAGCAAAGACGTTTTTCGTCGCGGCGAGATCTATTTACGAAATTTCAGTCTCGAACTTTCTCTTCCGAATGGGAAAATATTTTGTTGAGCCCAACCTACATAGGTAGGAATAATCATCAAAATAAAATGAGAGAAATCAGAGTTCGAACAGAAAGGTTTAGTTGTCCGTTTTTATCGCGCGCTCTTCGGGAAAGGAATGGTAGAGATATGCTATGATTGTGGTTCGATGAACCCTCTGCCAAGCACTTAAATGTGAATTGCAGAGTAATCATGTAGATGTAGATGTAGACCATTAGAGCTTGGAAGAAACTGTTGTCTACGACGTTATGAAGACTGTAATGAAGTGAAATGAACGTGGGTGGGATATGTATTTACATCTGCATCCATACTCTGCAAACCACAGTGCATGGCAGAGGGTACTTCCCATTGTACCAGTTATTGGGGTTTGTTCTCGTTCCTTTCAGGTACGGAGCGAGGGAAGAATGATTGCTTGAACACCTCTGATCACATTGTAATTAATCTAATCTTAGAAAACTGTAAAACAGCCTCAGCCTTTTCTTTTTTTTTAGTTCCGTACCTGAATCGGTAAAACCGGAAGCCTGATAGGACTTTGTAGTCTGGCTGCCTGTCCGACTGTTAACAGCCCTTCTTCTCAGGAATGTGAATACGTATCAAGTTGACATTTATTTCACATATTAAGGTCTATGCATCCCTGACAGTGTCAAAATTTTAAGTTTCTAAGTCAATTCAATCAAAAGATACAGCCATTTATGTCACATATTTTGATACTTGAAAACTCATTCAGAAAAACACGTATGAGACTTTCCGTTGACCTAGAATCATGACAGTGGCAAGAAGCAAGGTTTCACGGTAAAACTAAAGGAAAAAAATCCGATGATTATTAATACACAGCACACGAAAAAAAATGCAACTTGTTATCCAACTGCAGTCTGTCCGTCCGTCCAACCATTTACCTCTTCAGTCCCGAAGATAATCAAAGAATGGAAAAATATTTCAATCACTTTTTTGGTGCAATTATTCAAAATGACAGTCACAATCGCATTGTGACTGTCATTTTGAATAATTGATTATAAATAAATTAATCGCTGTTTATCTCCATACAACAATGTTGACTAAAATGTTTTGGTGCAGTTGATCTCAAAGTAGCACAAAAACTAATTTTGAAATTTTATTTTAAATAATGTTTGAGTAATTGAATGTACACATATGTGTACATTGGGTCTTAACAGACAAAAAAATGCCGATCTCGTAGTATTTTCGTGTTTTTATTTACAATGAAAAATGTTCACATTACTTCTTATTTTTCTGCACACATTACATTTTATGAACACATTACTTCTCATGTTTATGGAATTTAGCAAAACAATTGTTTTTTAATACGCACAAATAAACTTTGAACTTTTCACACATGCGAGAACGTGACTTGCACCCTGGTAGCCGACACCTTGAGGCAAAACTACTCTCAATATATTCAGGAAGGTGGCCAACCCTTTCACATTTGCTTTCTCTTGTTGGCTTTGGCACAATTCATCTTTGTTTTGTGTGGTTTGATGCTCCTCATCTTCATCAGAACTGCTGACATTCTCCTGCGTTACACTCGGGGAAAATTCTTTCGACAGTTACAGTGAGTCGACAATTTTTGAAGACTTCACCAAGTCGTGGTCCAAGTGAATTCTGAAGTTAATGAGAGACATCCACCTTTGTTTTGATATCGTTTCTTTTTGACAACACATTTTGTACATAATTCATGAATTAATAGTGGCACACCAATACGTTCAGGTGGAGTTGAAAGTTCATCAACAGAATCCTCGTCTTCATCTGACAAGGTACTCAAGTCACTCGTCTCAAGTATTTTCATAATTTCATCGTCTGTCAGAGCTGATAAGCGAAAATTAAATAAAGTGAAGGTAACTGTTGAAGTAATTGCATAAAGAAATGAAAGTGAACCTAGTAACAAAATTACAATTTTTAGAGGTTTTACTGGGATTAGTACTCAGGATCTACAGATTCACGTCCATCATGCTAACGGTAACACCCACAACTTTGCTGCTACTCTACCGTATTAGTAGCTAAACTTTCAGATTTTAATTCAGATTACGTTTTAAATTACGATTTCGCAGTGAGATCAGTCTTAGCGTTAGTACCACTACATTCTGTGAACTAAGGCCTGATGCACGCAAATGTGTACTTCAATTTCAACAGTTGATGTTTCTAAAACTACGAAAATATCGTTTTAATTGCATGCACTTATCACTTACTTGATGTTTTGCTTGGAGTAAGACATGATAAAAACAGAAATACAATTAAAAAACGAATATTGAAACTGAACTTACCTCTCTCGCGTGTCGCAGATGAGGCCATCCTTCAGATCGGAAGTTTGAGGATGCGAGAAAACCCGTCAAAACTGACTTGCGTGCGACCTAGTGGCAAAAACAGTCGTGCACATCATGTCTCAATATGGGAGAACGAATCTTGGCAGGACGACACTACAAAGACCTGATGTGCACATATGTGGACGTCGGGACTGAAGAGGTTAAGATCCCTTCTTCTCAGGAACGGCTAGACATATCAAGTTGAAATTTATCTCGCATACTAAGATCAATTTTTTAAGAACAGTAGCATTTCCTGTAGCAATATGGACAAAGATTTACGGAAAAACTAATAAAATGTTTTCTATTGAGTGTACTCTTGTACGGTGCTGAAACGTGGACGCTGAAGAAGGCTGGAGGCTACTGGACGACGGAAAGAATGGACGGACGGGCATGGTGAGAAATGAAGAGGTACTGAGAAGAGTGGAAGAGCAAAGATAGTTAGTGTAATAAAAAGAAGGGAACGAAATTGGATTAGACATATATTAAGAATAAAGGAGGGGCTTAATAAAACATTCTTAGAAGGGTATGTAGAAAGAGCAGGCGAGGGAGGAAGAGAAGTGAGATCGTGGATCATGTGATAGACAGTAGTACATACGCCAGCATTAAGAAGGAAGCAATGGATCGCGTGATATGGAGACACAAAGGACCTGCTAATAAAGCAGAAAACTGATGATGGTGACTAAGGTCTGTTGTCCTTTGGCGCTGTAATAAATGTAAGCTTCTAAGTCAGTACATTTAAAAGATACAGCCATTTACGTCACATATTTTCATACTTGCAAATTCATTTATCAAAACTTTTTGGGTACTTACCCTTGATATAGAATCACTAAATTTGGCACGAAACAAGGTTTCACAGTACAAGTAAAGGAAAACATCCGAAAACAGTTTATTTGTAATTATATCACACGAAAAACATTTTAGTTGGTCGTTTGTTATCCGACAGTCCGTCTGTCTGTCCTTCTCTTAACACCCTCTTTTTCTGACGAACGAGTTGACGTAACAAGTTCAAATTTATGTCATGTACTGAAGGCTACGGTCTATTGGAGGTGTGAAAAAATTAACGTTCTAAGTAAATGTAATCAGAAGATACGGCCATTTAATTCACATATTTTGAACTTGTGAAATCACTAGTCAAAACCTATAGAGTACTTCCCGTTGACCTACAATCGTAATATTTGCCAACGAGAAAGGTTTCACAGTACAAGCAAAGTAAAAAATCCGAAAATTGTTGATCTGTAATTATTTTACACGCAAAAAATATTTTTTGGTCATTTGTTATCCTACTGTCTGTCTCTCCTTCTGTTAAGATTTCGTTTCCTCAGGAATGGATAGACGTTTATCTTGTCTGTACCGATCTCGATAACAGCCAAAATTGTTGAGATTCCCGACTACCGGGATGGATGAACTGTCTATATACATAATTAAGTCTGTACCAAACCCTCGGTGTGTGAGTCCTATTGGCACTTATCCGGATTTTTTACACTGTAAAATTGTAAATAAATGTGGATGATTTGTGTCATCAACCCTCCTTTCATATTAATGAATGTGTTTTAATTTTCTAATACCTTGGACTTAATTTCTGGTTAAAAAGAATGTGACTGGTAATTATTGTTCTTTAACGGCTTCAAGATGTTACAGATTTAAATATATGTATTTCTTTCACTGAATCTAATTAATATGTCTACGAGTACTTCTTTTAAAACTGAAATACATAAAAAACAGCCAGTCATTTCCCTGATTCATGCATACGAAGTTGACTGCAATGGTTACGAAATGTGGAGGCAAGTCTATACGTCTGGGAGGTGTTATCGGCAGACCATGATTTGAGAAAATTAAAATACGTTCATCAACATGAAAAAGGGAAAGACGCGAAGGCATGAATTTAGCGCTGCATTAGTACTGTAGTTCTGTCGCAGCCTAAGTAAATGTGGTTAATATCGTCCTCACTGCCGCATTCACATGAAGAACATGGGCTCAAGTTGACGCTGTATATTTGTGCCGGAATCTCCTGTGATTAAATCGAAGTTGCATTGTCACCACAAAGTTTCTGCTGCGCATGCAGTTCTGGTACCAAGCTGCTGATCTCGTCTTTGAAGCAAAGAAAAGCAAGACAAGTATGGGAATAGAAAGAAGTGTTGGTACAATGGTTTATAAACCGGAAGAAGTGTTAGGAAGTCATCAAGAATATGTAGAGTGCCTATATGAGACTGATTAAAAATCAAAGATATTGAATTAGAGGTGGAGACAAGAGCTACAGAATAGGACGAAGAATGCTACATTTGGAAGGAGAAGAGGAAAGAGCTTTTAGAGAGATGATGAACCATACAGCAAGTGGGACCGATGAATTACCAGCAGAGTTGCTTCAGAGCCATGGAAGTAACGGTGTCTGTATAATAAGATGTATGAAAAAGGTGAGTGGCTGAATGAGTTTCTCTCAGCAGTATTGATACCGATTCAGAGGAAAAACAGTGCCAATAATCTTAGAACCATAAATTTGATTTCTCAGGCAGCAAAATTTCTACTACGGTTGATAAATAGAAGACTCAGGTAAGACAGGTAAAAAGTATTGCAGAGGAACACTTGGATTTAGAAGCGGGAAAGGCACAAGAGACGCAATTAGACCTTTAAGTATTATAGGTGAGAGATACATTGAAAGAGGAAGAGAAGTTTATGTGTTTTCATTGACTTGAACAAAGCCTTTCGTACAGAACAGCGGAATGAATTAATGGGCATTCTAAGCAATAATGGAGTTTTCTGGAGGGATAGAAAGCTTATTAAGAATCAGTACCTACAACAGAAAATAGTAGTACAGATTGGAAATGAGACGCCAAAGAAAAGCACGATTGGAAGGTGAGTAAGACAAGGCTACTATATGTCTCAGTAATGTTTAACATATATTTGGAGCGTATTATTCAGAATAGTTTGGAACGAGAAAGAGGATAGTGGGTTGATGCTAGGAGGAAAGAATGTACTCGATATGCGATGATACAGTTTTATTGGCGGAGAGCGAAAGAACTACGACTGGAGTGTTAAAAGAATTAAATAAGACCTATGAGGAATTCGGAATGAGAATGAATAAAAAATTGACAAAATTTATGGTGATAAGGGCAAGAAAAGTAAGAGCAACTATAAAATGCGGACAGGAAGATATAGAGCAAGCTAGTGCTTTTAGAAATCTAAGAAGCGTTATTATGGAAACCGTGAGATAAATAAGAAGGTGAAAACGCGTACAGTAATTGTCAAGGAGGCATTTAATAAGAGGAGGAGGCTTCTGTGTAGAAGCATGGCTGGGGACCTGAGGAAGGGACTGACGAAGTGGTTCATGTGGAGCGTGGCGTGGGTAATGAGGAAAGAGAAAGTAAGAAGTGTTGAGGTGTGGATGTGGAGAAGGATCGAAGGGATAAAATAGGTAGACAAAGTGAGAAACGAAGAGGTGTTGAGAAGAGTTGGGGGAAAAAGAGAAATTTTAAAGGTAATCAGGAAGAGGAAACATAATTGGCTTGGACACTGAGATAGTGGGTACTATGGAAGGAAAGGTGAATGAAAGAATAAGCAGAGGGCGACGAGTGCTATGGAAGAAAAGGTGAATGAAAGAATAAGAAGAGGACGAAGAAGATACCAGATGGTGGATAGTACAAGGATAGGAAACAATTATGAGAAAACGAAAATTGTAGGAAATGACACGATTGCGTGGAGAGCTACCTGTGAAGATCTGCCCTAGGCCAGATCATTGATGACGATGATTACGATGATTGGTACCAAAAACCAGATGGGAGGTTTGGTACCACTACGGAACACACAGTGTCTCCCTCTCTCAAGAACCTAATTTTATTCCTTGTGATCTGTAGCTGATCGTCAGGTGGGAATTTATCGTATTTCACTTACCCGTTTACAAAACTTCCTTGGCAGGAGTACCTACTTCTTCAATTCCCTTTACTCCACTGTGCGCCTTCATCCAGATCATAACAGTAGTCTTATTTAGCCGGGAAAGCTTTTGAATTCCTTCTGTAATGTGATATATAATTTTTATTGTTGTTAACATTGTAGTATTACAACAGCATCAATGCTGAGCGTAAATCTGATAAAAATAATGATCTTAAGAACCTTCAACATCGCAGCGCGTCAGCAATCGTTGGTTAATATATTAAAAAACTAGTCGCGGGGGAAATTTCAAGCTCCCTGAAGTAGCACCCATACTTACTGCAGAACTTACTGTGACTTTAGAGGATTTAAACACGCAAAAGAACTGCAAGAAGAAACGATCATTATTTTATTAAAAAACTGAAGGAGTTGAAAATAAATAAGTCGCCAGGTCCGGACGGAATCCCATTTCGGTTATACAAAGATTATTCTACAGTCTGACCCGTTACTTAGCTTGCATTTATCGCGAATCCCTCCCCCAGCGGAAAGCCTCAAGCGACTGGAAAAAAACGCAGATGATTCCTCTATATATGAAGGGTAAAAGAACTGACCCGCAAAATCCTCGAACATATTCTCAATTCGAATGTAATGAAGTTCACTGGGAGGGAAAAGCTTCTGTGCTCGAATCACCACGGCTTTAGAAAGCATCGCGTCTGCGAAACTCAGCTTGTACGTTTTTACCAAGCAAGATCGTAAGAGATGGAGAAGAGCCACCGTGGTACAACTACCGAGTTTGAAAACTGCTACGGAAGCAAAGGGAACTTCACAGCAAACATAAACATAGCCAAAGCCTTGCAGACAAACAAAAATGTAGTGTGAGAGGGCTATGCGAGAGGCGTTCAATGAATTCGAAAGTAAAGTTCTATGCACTGACTTGGCAGAAAATCCTAAGAAATGTTGGTCTTATGTCAAAGCAGTAGGTGGATCGAGACAAAATGTCCAGACATCCAGTGACCAAAATGGTACTGAAACAGAGGATGACAGACTAAAGACCGAAATACTAAATGTCTTTTCCAAAGCTATTTCACAGAGGAAGAATGCACTGTAGTTCCTTCTCTAGATTGTCACACAGATGACAAAATGGTAGACATCGAAATAGATGACAGAGGGATAGAAAAGCGATTAAAATCGCTCAAAAGAGGAAAGGCCGCTGGACCTGATGGGATACCAGAACCATTTTACACACAGTACGCGAAGGAACTTGCCTCCCTTCTTGCAGCGGTGTACCGTACGTCTATAGATGCGTTACAAAGGATTGGAAAAGGGCACAGGTCATTCTCGTTTTCAAGAAGGGACGTCGAACAGATGTGCACAACTATAGACCTATATCTCTAACGTCGATCAGTTGTAGAATTTTGGAACACGTATTATGTTAGAGTATAATGACTTTTCTGGAGACTAGAAATCTACTCTGTAGGAATCAGCATGGGTTTTGAAAAAGACGATTGTGTGAAAACCAGCTCGCGCTATTCGTCCACGAGACTCAGAGGCCCATAGACACGGGTTCCCAGGTAGATGCCGTGTTTCTTGACTTCCGCAAGGCGTTCGATACAGTTCCCCACAGTCGTTTAATGAACAAAGTAAGAGCATATGGACTATCAGGCCAATCATGTGATTGGATTGAAGAGTTACTAGTTAACAGAACGCAACATGTCATTCTCAATGGAGAGAAGTCTTCCGAAGTAAGAGTGATTTCAGGTGTGCCGAAGGGGAGTGTCGTAGGACCGTTGCTATTCACAATATATATAAATGACCTCGTGGATAACATCGGAAGTTCACTGAGGCTTTTTGCGGATGATGCTGTAGTATATCGAAGGGTTGTAACAATGGAACATTCTAGTGAAATTCAGGGGGTCTGCAACGAATTGACGCATGGTGCAGGGAATGTCAATTGAATCTCAATGTAGACATGTGTAATGTGCTGCGAATATATAGAAAGAAAGATCTTTTATCTTTTAGCTACAATATAGCAGGTCAGAAACTGGAAGTGGTTCATTCCTTAAATTATCTGGGAGTAGGCATTAGGAGTGATTTAAAATGGAATGACCATATAAAATTAATCGTCGGTGAAGCAGATGCCAGACTGAGATTCATTGGAAGAATCCTAAGGAAATGCAGTCCGAAAACAAAGGAAGTAGGTTACAGTACACTTGTTCGCCCACTGCTTGAATACTGCTCACTGGTGTGGGATCTGTACCAGATAGGGTTGATAGAAGAGATAGAGAAGATCCAACGGAGAGCAGCACGCTTCGTTACAGGATCATTTAGTAATCGCGAAAGTGTTACGGAGATGATAGATAAACTGCAGTGGAAGACTCTGCAAGAGAGACCCTCAGTAGCTCGGTACGGTCTTTTGTTGAAGTTTCGAGAACACACCTTCACCGAAGAGTCAAGCAGTATATTGCTCCCTCCTACGTGTATCTCACGAAGAGACCATGGGGATAAAATCAGAGAGATTAGAGCCCACACAGAGGCATACCGACAATCTTTCCTTCCACGAACAATACGAGACTGGAATAGAAGGGAGAACCGATGGAGTCCGGAACATTGCAAAGCCGCTTGAAATGGAACGAGCATGTTAGTGTTGTAGCGGGGAAAGTAAATGGTCGACTTATATTTATAGGGAGAGTTTTAGGAAAGAGTGGTTCATCTGTAAAGGATACCGCATACAGGACACTGGTGCCTGAGCTTTTGACGCCACAGCGGCGGAATTAACGAAGACATCGAATCAATTCAAGGGCGGGGTCCTAGATTTGTTACTGGCAGGTTCGATCAACAAGGAGATGCTTCGGGAACTCAAATGGGAATCCTTCTTTTCGAGTAACGCTACTGTGAACATTTAGAGAACCGGCAACTGAAGCTGCCTGCAGAATCATCCTAACGGATATGACTAGGAGGGGTACAGCGTAATCTACGCCACGAATCGTACGATGGCTTTCGGACCATGTTGATGTGGATGTAGACACAGGGAAGCAACATACCCACAATTCTCTTGTCCGATATGTATAAGTAGCTATCAAGGTAAACTGTAGTCTGTGAGTTCTTTAGTTCCAGAAGGAGGTTAGTTATGCGAAAAAATACAAATAGGAGAGAAACTAGCCGTTTCGCCTCTCGTTTAAGGAAAGCAGCGATGTTTTTATACGTGCTTTGCTGTCAATAAATGTTGTGGTAAGGCTGTGTAGCGTGAAACCATGGAGATCCGTGCTGACTGCTGGTCAGCGAGTCACTTAGCTCTGTTTAGAGCAGGCCAAGGTTAACTTGCGGTCTAGATTCGTGCCTCAAGGTCCGCTGTGCAGTGACTTGTAGCTCGGTAGGCTTTTGCTGGCAGCGCTGGTGCAGAACAACACGTGCTCTTCATTCCCCGACAACTCGCATCATACTACAATGACAGCGAGCTCCATTGTATACGGAGAGACGGGCTAAAACACAACTGTCGGCACCTTCTTGTGGTTTGTCGTTGTTTCTCTGTTCTCACTCTGCTCTGACCACTTCGCTATTTGCAGTGCTCGTCCTGGGTATTTGCCCATAACTTCTGTGGTGTAGTTTGTCCAGTATTCTCTTCGTTCACATTCTCAGTCTCTGATCATCTATTCTGCTTCTTCTTTCTTCACACGCCAAGTTTATCGTCCACTAGTTGGACCTTTCATTTCACGGTTCATCTATTTTCAGGCAGCCTTTTAGGAATTCGACTTCTCATTTTACGATTGTTTCACAGTTCTAAATCTACACATCTATTTTCTGCACAACCCTTCGAAGGGCATTACATAGCGTACTTCCCTTTATACAACAAACAGGGCTTGGACGTAAATATAGCAAGACCGTTACAAATGCGTCCTTGATTCTAGCAAAGCCTGCAGGCTGAGCTGTTGTATTTGACCACTAACGGCACCTGTACCATGTGCTCAATACATTGCAAGTATCAGTCATGGTAAGAGCAGTGTTACGTCTAGTTTGAGTGCACTGTGTCGGCGCTAAGTGAGTTGGGACGTGGGAAAATTATTGGTGTTCGTATGGTAGTTCTTCTGATACCAAGATAGCCGAAGAGGTTGGTGTGTCAAGATGCAGCAATCGAAGATTTATACCACATACAGGGAAAGCGGAAAAACGTCTTCCGCTAAGTTAAAACGCAGACGAAAGCGTGTGACGAACGGTCAAATGCAACAGCGCTTGTCTAGCACCTGAATTTATATTTCAGCATGCATTTTACCGGGTGTTTCCATATTTTTGTCCAGCTCCTGTATATAGGCCCCCTTTTCCTCACGGCAGGACCGTGTACTGTCGTGCTGTTATCTTGTTACTACGTGATTAACTTCCATACCTGTTACGTCGTTAAAGTACTCTTCGGAAGGTCTTCCTAGCGCCACAGCAACAAGTTCCACAATTCATATTACACACTTCTAGAAGTTGTAGAGATCAAGTTTTGCATAGCAATCCATTTCCGGAAACGTCATCTAACGACGCTACAGATGGTCAAAGTTATAGGCGCCGCGGCCTGTGAATGTATGTACATACAGCGTGATTTCGTGATGATACAGACTTTCAAGGCTGACAGTGATTGATGAATGTATCAGTTTGAGGTAATGGTCCATGTTCCGGAAACGAATGGCACCCAAACTGTGTTGATACCTCTGACTGTGGAATACACGTACTAGTGCTGTTGTTGCTAAGATTGTAGTGTAGGCAACTTTCACAGGGGGTGGTAAGGAACAAAACAAGGAAAAAAAGTCTAGTAAACATGGGATCGAAAATTGCACACCTTAAGAGCTATGAGCACTTGTTCAGTAGAGGAGACGTGTTTCACACTAGAGAAGATAAACGAGTGTTCATGACTCCAAAAGTATGCATTTTAGAGACCATGTTTACTAGACTTTTTTTTTGTCTAGCACTTCTGAAACTTGTGCACCCTACATTCTCAGCAACAACAGTACAGGTACATGTAGTCCATTCCCAGAGGTATTAGAATCATTTTCGCTTGCAACTTTCGATTTGTGCTTTTCCGCGCCAGGGACCTTAACCTCAAACTTATACATGTATTTGTCTCCATCATCCTTATTCTAAAAAAGTTTTGTACCACCTCGGTTCCGAGAGTTCCGGAACCTCTACAGAAAATTGGAATACAAATCAACATAAACATCATTTCCGCTCTTTTTATTGCTCATGAAAGCCATACATTGCATGTTGTACCACCATACAGCGACACCTTCAGGGGTGGTGGTCCAGACTGCTGTACACACCGGTACCTCTAATACCCAGTAGCACGTCTTCTTGCATTGATGCATGCCTGTACTCCTCGTGGCATACTATCCGCTGTTGGTCCAGATTGTTCCACTCCTCAACGGCGATTCGGGGTAGATCCTTCAGAGTGGCTGCTGGGTCAGGTCGCCCGTAAATAGCCCTTTTCAATCCATCCCAGGCATGTTCGATAGGGTTCATGTCTGGAGAACACGCTGGCCGCTCAAGTCGACCGATGTCATTATCCTGAAGAAAGTCATTCACAAGATGTGCAAGATGGGGGCGCTAATTGTCGTCCATGAAGACAAATGCCTCGCCAATATGCTGCCCATATAGCTGCACTATCGGTCGGAGGATGGCATTCACGTATCCTAAAGCCAGCGGCATACGTCGGCCCCACATAATGCCACCCCAAAACAGCAGGGAACCCCCACCTTGCTGCACTCGCTGGGCAGTCTATCTACGGCGTTCAGCCTGACCACTTCCCTCCAAACACGTCTCCGACGATTGTCTGGTTGAAGACATATGCGACATTCATCGGTGAAGAGAACGTGATGACAATCTTAAGCGGTCCATTTGGCATGTTGTTGGGTCCATCTGTACTGCACTGCATGGTGTCGTGGTTGCGAAGATGGGCCTCGCCATGGAAATCGGGAGTGAAATTACGCATCATGCAGCCCATTGCGCATAGTTTGAGTCGTAACACGAAATCCTGTGGCTACAAGAAAAAACATTATTCAACATGGTGGCGTTGCTGCGTTCCTCTGAGCCTCAATACATTGGTAGCGGTCATCCACTGCAGCAGTAGCCCCTGGGTGGTCTGAGCGAGGCATGTTATTGACAGTTCCGGTCTCTCTGTACCTCCTGCGTCCGGAGAACATAGCTTTGGTTCACTCCGAGGCGCCTGGACACTTCCCTTGTTGAGAGCCTTTCCTGGCACAAAGAAATAATGCGGACGCGATCGAACCGCGGTATTAACCATCCAGGCATGAACTACAGACAACACGACCCGTGTACCTCCTTTATGGTGGGATGACTGGAACTGATCGGCTGTCGGACCCCCTCCGTCAAATAGGCGCTCCTCATGCATGGTTGTTTACATCTTTGGGAGGGGCTTCATGACATCTCTCAACAATCGAAGGAACTGTGTCTGTGATACAATATCCACAGTCAAAAGTCTGTCTTCAGCGGTTCTGGGAACCGAGGTGATCTTAAACTTTTTTTATGTATACAGGGCGTTATTATCCGTAGAAATGTTGGAACACGTGAGGCAATATTGACCCTACGACTTATCTTAGAAGCTAGATTAAGGAAGGGCAAACCTAAGTTTCTAGCATTTGTAGACTTAGAGAAAGCTTTTGACAATGTTGACTGGAATACTCTCTTTCAAATTATGAATGTGGCAGGCGTAAAATACAGGGAGCGAAAGGCTATTTACAATTTGTACAGAAACCAGGTGGCAGTTATAAGAGTTGAGGGACATGAAAGGGAAGCAGTGGTTGGGAAGGGAGTGAGACAGGGTTGTAGTCTCTCCCCGATGTTATTCAATCTGTATATTGAGCAAGCAGTAAAGGATACAAAAGAAAAATTCGTAGTAGGTATTAAAATTCATGGAGAAGAAGTAAAAACATTGAGGTTCGCCGATGACATTGTAATTCTGTCAGAGACGGCAAAGGACTTGGAAGAGCAGTTGAACGGAATGGGCAGTGTATTGAAAGGAGGATATAAGATGAACATCAACAAAAGCAAAACGAGGATAATGGAATGTAGTCAAATTAAATCGGGTGATGCTGAGGGAATTAGATTAGGAAATGAGACACTTAAAGTAGTAAAGGAGTTTTGCTATTTGGGGAGCAAAATAACTGATGATGGTCGAAGTAGAGAGGATATAAAATGTAGACTGGCAATGGCAAGGAAACCGTTTCTGAAGAAGAGAAATTTGTTAACATCGAGTATAGATTTAAGTGTCAGGAAGTCATTTCTGAAAGTATTTGTATGGAGTGTACCCATGTATGGAAGTGAAACATGGACGATAAATAGTTTAGACAAGAAGAGAACAGAAGCTTTCGAAATGTGGTGCTACAGAAGAATGCTGAAGATTAGATGGGTAGATCACATAACTAATGAGGAAGTATTGAATAGGATTGGGGAAAAGAGAAGTTTGAGGCACAACTTGACCAGAAGAAGGGATCGGTTGGTAGGACATGTTCTGAGTCATCAAGGGATCACCAATTTAGTATTGGAGGGCAGCGTAGACGGTAAAAATCGTAGAGGGAGACCAAGAGATGACTACACTAAGCAAATTCAGAAGGATGTGGGTTGCAGTGGGTTCTGGGAGATGAAGAAGCTTTCACAGGATAGAGTAGCATGGAGATCTGCATCAAACCAGTTTCAGGACTGAAGACCACAACAAAAACAACAGGGCGTTACAAAAAGGTGCGTCCAAACTTTCAGGAAACATTCTTCACACACAAATAAAGAAAGGATGTTATGTGGGCATGTGTACGGAAACGCTTAATTTTCATGTTAGAGCTCATTTAATTTCGTGAGTATGTACTGTACTTCCTTGATTCACCGCCATGTCATACGGTATACTCTACCTGTGCTGCTAGGACATGTGCCTTTACAAGTACGACACAACATGTGGTTCATGCACGATGGAGCTCCTGCACGTTTCAGTCGAAGTGTTCGTACGCTTCTCAACAACAGATTCGGTGACCGTTGGATTGGTAGAGGCGGACCAATTCCATGGCCTCCACGCTCTCCTGACCTCAACCCTCTTGACTTTCATTTATGGGGGCATTTGAAAGCTCTTGTCTACGCAACCCCGGTACCAAATGTAGAGACTCTTCGTGCTCGTATTGTGGACGGCTGTGATACAATACGCCATTCTCCAGGGCTGCATCAGCGCATCAGGGATTCCATGCGACGGAGGGTGGATGCATGTATCCTCGCTAACGGAGGACATTTTGAACATTTCCTGTAACAAAGTGTTTGAAGTCACGCTGGTACGTTCTGATGCTGTGTGTTTCCACTCCATGATTAATGTGATTTGAAGAGAAGTAATAAAATGAGTTCTAACACGGAAAGTAAGCGTTTCCGGACACATGTCCGCATAACATATTTCTTTCTTTGTGTGTGAGGAATGTTTCCTGAAAGTTTGGCCGTACCTTTTCGTAACACCCTGTATACATACATTTACAAGTGCCAGCGCCTATAGCTCTGACGCTCTTCATCATCGTTGGATGACGTTTCCGGTCATGTATTCCTGTGTAAAGCTTCATGTACCAAGTCCCCTCTACAGCTTCTAGAAGAGCATAACATGTATTGTGAAATGTCCTGTATATTTCCTGACAAATAAAGGCGAAGCGTCCAGAAAAAGATACGAAATTAAACTTCACATGTTGAGTGGCTAGGTGATATAATTTCAGTGATAACAAAATCGAGTGGACTTTACAAAGAATTTCTCAGTATCGGACAACCTATCAGTATGATACTGCAACCACAACTTGGCTAGATGTGTGCACTGATTCGACTTGTCGTAAAGCAGTTGTATCCTCTCCTGACGCGAGCTGACCAACACCTGTTGTGACTGGTTCTCGGTATCCTGGACACTGGCAGTGGGACGGAGTTGACATCCGAGCTGGTCCCAGACATATTCTATTGGGGACAGATATGGGGATCTTGCTGGGTACGGGTGTACCTCAGTATCACGCATCAGTTCACAGAGACACGGGCCTTGAGTGGACGAGAATTGTCCTGTTGAAAAATGGCACCACCATATTGTCACATGAGACTTAACGAATGAGGCGTGCCGGCCGAAGTAGCCTAGCGGTTCTAGGCGCTACGGTCGACCACGACGGTCGAAGGTTCGAATCCTGCCTCGGGCATGGATGTGTGTGATGTCCTTAGGTTAGTAGTTCTAAGTTCTTAAGTTCTAGGGGACTGATGACCTCAGATGTTAAGTCCCATAGTGCTCAGAGCTATTTGAACCAATTTTGAATGAGGCGTATGATGTCCGTGACGTTCCGTTACACCGTCAGAGTTCCCTCTATCAGTACCACGTCTGACCTGAAATCATACTCTATGGCTTCCAACATCACGACACCAGCAGTAAAACCGCAGTGTGTCTCCAAAACAGTGGAAGAATGGGATCTCTCCCCATGTCACCACCATACTCGCTGACGATGGTCAGCCAAGTAGCGCAGAACTGTGGTTCATCGGTGGACACTTTGCAACGTCATTCGTCAGCACTCCACGATTCCCCTCACGACACCACTCCAGATCCAGGCATTTGTCATGTGCTGTTAGCGGCAGCCTACGCGTGAGACAGTTATTCTCTAGTTTGGCTGTTGCTGGTCTCTGACAAATGGTGCAGAATGACAGAGAATCTTGCAGGCAGTACATTACTTGTTCTCGGATGGAAGGTGCAGATGTGACGGATTTACGATGTGCTCGGTGGTCAGATATCGTCGACCGCATCCTTGCCGACGAGTATGCCTGTCCTTGTCTCCCCATGTACTCCAACATCGGATCGCTGTCACATCAGAATGTCCCACAAATCTGGATATTGCACGATTCGAGCACCTGGCGAAATTGAGACCCACGATGACGCTCATTTTAAACTCTATCTGCTGCTTACTGTGCACGCCTAAAGCATCGACTGCATACTGACGAGGGTAGCGCTGCGGAACGGCATCAGGAAGGCTCTTAGTCCGCAGCTCGTGGTCGTGCGGTAGCGTTCTCGCTTCCCGCGCCCGGGTTTCCGGGTTCGATTCCCGGCGGGGTCAGGGATTTTCTCTGCCTCGTGATGACTGGATGTTGTGTGATGTCCTTAGGTTAGTTAGGCTTAAGTAGTTCTAAGTTCTAGGGGACTGATGGCTATAGATGTTAAGTCCCATAGTGCTAAGAGCCATTTGAACCATTTTGAAGGAAGGCTCTTACCTGTGAGCCAGTTGAAAGAGCGGGCAGTGCCACATCTCCAGGAAGACAGCGTTCACGACCTCCGTCAACGCTGCTTTAACCAGCCGCTCATCGCTGGTCGGGACAGTTGAGTTGCATATTTCCAGGGCATCAGTACTGAGTAATAGGAAGATGATACTTATCCTGCATTCTGCGAGTAGTAATAGTGTGTAAAAGTACAAGTACACTCATGCTCATAAATTAGGGATAATGCTTAAACAAGGTGAAACAACGCTCTGGTGCGTTGTTTGTGGGTTTAAATCACCTCGGGGTATGACCATGCGGTGCCTTTGACCTGCGGTCGTCACACTGTGGCGCTGGCAGCAGTCCACATACGCAGAGGTTCAAAATGTTCAAATGTGTGTGAAATCTTATGGGACTTAACTGCAAAGTTCATCAGTCCCGAAGCTTACACACGACGTAACCTAAATTATCCCAAGGACAAACACACACACCCATGCCCGAGGGAGGACTAGAACCTCCGCCGGGACCAGCCGCACAGTCCATGACTGCAGCGCCTTAGACCGCTCGGCTAATCTCACGCAGCTACGCAGAGGTATGTTGGCGCATGTCAGAGTACAGTGCAGCACGGGCCCCCTGTGTGCCAGAAAGTGTGATCTCAAGATGTGGCAACGATTTCAGCAGACAGGATACGTGTCCTGGCGCTACAGCATGGGACTTCCAGAGTGTACAACACCACAAGAAGACCGATATATCACCATCAGTGCCCGCAGTCGGCCACGGAGTACTGCAGGTAGCCTTGCTCGGGACATTACCGCAGCCACTGGAACAGTTGTCTCCAGACACACAGTCTACAGACGACTGAACAGACATGGGTTATTCGCTCGGAGACCTGCAAAGTGCATTCCACTGACCTCTGGTCACAGGAGAGCCCGTAAAGCCTGGTCTCAAGAACACAGTACATGGTCATTGGAACAGTGGTCACAGGTTATCTCGTCTTGCTCGACAAACACTGAAGCCGAATATTTTTGTAACATCAGGACCTTTTATCACATATCTCCCTGACCTCTTTTTGTCGGTTCTTCTTCCTGTTTCCTTCACCCTTTTAATTTAATACTAACTTTTTAGAATTTTTTAGAGGACTATATGAAAATTCTTTGTTGTTGTATTGCATACTAAATTCGCTATAACATGTTGACACAGGTTAAACATCGTACGAAATAATGAAGGGAGACCAAATTTTTTCATGCAACTCACCTGTTATTTAATTTTTCCAGTTATCTTACAGAATATTTGCAAATTAATATGCGCCTACCCAGGCGCGTCTGCCTTCGTTTACGAATGGGTTCCAACCGATTTTAATACAAAAAACTTTCATCTGTCCTATCCTTCGTTTTCAATGACAAGTGAAGCCTTATCAGTGGCGAAGATAAAGGTGCTCAAGTGAGCTGCTAATCGATCGCAAAAACACGCAAAAATAAACAACACAATCGCTATCGGAAATCGCGTAACTAAACCGATTAATGTAGATTATAGCAACGGGGAGAAAAATAGCCGGCCGGAGTGGCCGTGCGGTTCTAGGCGCTACAGTCTGGAACCGCGCTACCACTACGGTCACAGGTTCGAATCCTGCCTCGGACATGGAAGTGTGTGATGTTCTTAGGTTTGTTAGGTTTAACTATTTCTAAGTTCTAGGGGACTGATGACCTCAGCAGTTAAGTCCCATAGTGCTCAGAGCCATAAGCTGATTTCCGCACAGCTATCTTACACTAGCGACCTCTTCCAAGAAGCGGGGGCTCCTTGGAATTACCATATTGCAAAGCGTGAATTTACTAGTTTCCTCGTATGAGGTAACTCTATCCTTCGTACAACTGTCTTCCAGTGCTACCTTGAATCCGTCTTCCGGCAGTGAAGAAATTTTCAGAGGTTGTTTAATTAAGAACTATGTTGGAAAAACGGGAAGAACGATCCGTAGCTGTTTGCCACTCTCATCACACTGGCTTGAAGAAGTGCAACGAAGTATGGAACTGTCCATAATTTATTCTGTTTCAATGAATACTCGACAATTGGATATAAGTACGAGGTTCGTATGAAAGGTTCGCTAAATGAAACCACGGTAAAGGTGGGCGGGTCGTATTAGAAACGTAAGACGGGTGTAAAACAGTGAAAATAAACGAAATTTTTGTGTATCAGAATACATATATTACAGAGAATCGGCTGAACTTATTCATGTTCCATACTTTCGAGAATTTGTTTTTCTTCGTTATGCCTAAATGAGTGCGGTTGAACTTATATTGCTGACGAGTTTACTTTCTTTTTCTCTCAAAATATCTCCATCCTCTCGCTGATGTTCCTTTTCTACATCTACATCTATATCCACACTCTGCAAATCACTGTGAAGTGCATGGCAGAGGGTACTTCGTGTCGTACAAATTATTTGGGGCTTTTTCTCGCTCCAGACACTTATGGAGAGCGTTATAAATGATTGATTAAACGCCCCTCCGATCTGCCAACGGTCAAACAAACCTGTAACCATTCCAGATCCCCTTCTCTGTATAAGCCTACGTTCAGTATCCCCTGTTAGTCTTATCTGATACGGGTCCCATACATCTGAGCAATATACTAAGGTGTTTCGGACGAACGTTTTGTAAGCAATCTCCTTTCTAGACAGACTTTACCCTAGTATTCTACCAATGGACAGAAGTCTGCCACTTGATTTCGCTTTTCTGTCTAGGTTCCGGCGATCGGCTTCCCTGAAAATTGATGAAAATCCATGACAAGTGTTCTGAAGGCACACGTATCCTGTATCATGTCAACTATGATGTCAGTTTCGTGAATATCTCCGTCAGTTAGACTTATAAGTCTTTCAGACACCCTGCCGTGATTCGTTGTAAGAATATGATCGTTAAATTTGAATTGTCTCTTCTTCAAAGTTTCAGAAATTAGTATGCTTGCACATTTTCGGAGATATTCTTTTCATCCAGATTCCACCTACGCACACTGTGCCAAAAAAGTTTCGTTAGAAATATTCTTTCCTGCTTTTCTGTCTAATGAGTTAGTGATCTGTCTCAAATTGTCAAGGTTTCAGATTGATGTACGTCCACATACATACAGTGCATGGCGGAGCGAACCTTGTACCACTACCAGTTGTTCCAATCGCAAATGGAAGGAGCGAAAGAACGACTGCCTTTATGCCTCTGTAAGAGTCCACATATCTCTTGTCTTCGTGGTCCTAATGGGAAATGTACGTTGACGCCAGTAGAATCGTTCTGCAGTCATCCGCAAATACGGTTCTACATCTACACCTACATCTACATGGATACTCTGCAAATCAGATTTAGGTGCCTGGCAGATGGTTCATCGAACCACCTTCACAAGTCTCTATTATTCCAATCTCGTATAGCGCGCGGTAAGAATGAACACCTATATCTTTCCGTACGAGCTCTGATTTCCCTTATTTTATCTTGGTGATCGTTCCTCCCTATGTAGGTCGGTGTCAACAAAATATTTCCGCATTCGTAGAAGAAAGTTGGTGATTGGAATTTCGTGAGAAGATTCCGTCGCAGGAAAAACCTCTTTCTTTTAATGATGTCCAGCCCAAATCCTGTATCATTTCTTTGACACTCTCTCCTACATTTCACGATAATACAAAACGTGCTGCCTTTCTTTGAACTTTTTCGATGTACTCTGTCAGTCCTATCTGGTAAGGATCCCACACCGCGTAGCAGTATTCTAAAAGAGGACGGACAAGCGTAGTGTAGACAGTCTCCTTAGTAGACCTGTTACATTTTCTAAGTGTCCTGCCAATAAAACGCAGTCTTTGGTTAGCCTTCCCCACAACATTTTCTAGTGTTCCTTCCAATTCAAGTTGTTCGTAATTGTAATACCTAGGTATTTAGATGAATTTGCGGCTTTAGATTAGACTGATTTATCGTGTAATCGAAGTTTAACGAGTTCCTTTTAGCGCTCATGTGGATGACCTCACACTTTTCGTTATTTAGGATCAACTGCCACTTTTCGCACCATTCAGATATCTTTTCTAAATGGTTTTGCAGATTGTTTTGATCTTCTGATGACTTCATTAGTCGATAAACGAAAGCGTCATCTGCAAACAACTGAAGATTGCTGCTCAGATTGTCTCCAAAATCGTTAATATAGATAAGGAACAGCAAATGGTCTATAACACTACCTTAAGTCCCATAGTGCTCAGAGACATTATAACACTACCTTGGGGAACGCTAGAAATAACTTCTGTTTTACTCGATGACTCTCCTTCAGTTACTACGAACTGTGACCTCTCTGACAGGAAATCACAAATCCAGTCACATAACTGAGACGATATTCCTTAAGCAAGCAATTGCACTACGAGCCGCTTGTGTGGTACAGTGTCAAAAGCCTTCCGGAAATCCAGAAAGAAGGAATCGATCTGAAATCCCTTTTCAATAGCACTCAACACTTCATGTGAATAAAGAGCTAGTTGTGTTTCACAAGAACGATGTTTTCTAAACCCTTGTTGACTGTGTGTCAATAGACCGTTTTCTTCGAGGTGATTCATTATGTTCAAACACAATATATTCTCTAAATTTGCTCATTAGTTTTTTTGCGAAAAGTACGTCTTCTTCCCTCCAAGTGTTTCCTTTCAAATTCACGGAGCATTTCTATAACACCTGCATGTTGATGGAACCTGGCAGTAACAAATACGACACCACGCCTCTAAATTATTTCGAAGAATTCCTTTAACCCGTCCTGCGGGGGGTTCCCAAACACTCGAGCGCTAGTGTTCTATCGTTACCTCCTTTATAGATGAGCTACAATTTCCTAGCATTATCCCAATAAACCAAATTCGACTATTTGCCATCCCTACTACCGGCTTTAACGTGATTGTTCCATATCACGTCGCTTTGCAGCATTACGCCTAAATATTGAATGGACGTGGCTGTGGCTTTAACGTGATTGTTCCATATCACGTCGCTTTGCAGCATTACGCCTAAATATTTAATGGACGTGGCTGTGGCAAGCAGTACACACAGCTGCACAATTTTCCGTTCATTTGTAATGTTTATGTAGGTATGACATGCGAGAAAGCAGATAATCTAAGGATAGAAGTATATAACCAAGGGAACAATGCTATTGACACAGGTGGGTAGTACGACGTCAGCGTTCGTTTTCATTCGTCGAAAGCGTGTCTTACTGAGAACTCTAGCAAGTGCTCAGGTGGCAGTACAGTAACGCAAACACAACACAGCGTCACTCCACAGCTATGTCTTTTTCTCACGAATGTCTGATTAGTCACATTTGAGGATTTGTTTTCAGTTTTCTGTTTTCAGTGTCAGTCAGGCTCGGAATGCAAGGAAACGCCAGCCAACTAAGTATTTGCAACGATAAGAATTTGCTACATACCATTTCGTGTGCCACGCTGCTCTTCAGTCTTGACAGATATAACACATGTTTAGTTCGAATCTGAGCTTGTCAGCACTGTATGTAGGTGTATAACTTCATTAACAACATATTCAGGGCTTTTTTTTTTTTGCACACAACAGTGTGTATAATGATAAATGATGGTGATATCTAACTCCAGGTTAACCTGACTTGAAACGAATAAAGTAGTATTTTTACGTTAGACAAAAATGGTAATCATTGACATTTGGCATAAAGTATAGCATTTCTGGACTTCAGATTTCAAATACCTGATCGTCACTATGAAAAACAAGTGATTCTTAATGCGGAATAACAGATGGAAGCAACAAAAAAATTGTTTTCTCAGATTAATTAGTTGAACAAGTGAAGAGTGGACAGATAGAATGTGTTTGTGGGAGTTGGAGTTATTGCATAAATACCATATAGAATTTACGTTTATCAATACATAAATGAATGTAAATAATCGTAATCCTCAGGATAGAGCATAAGTAAATGTGAAGATTGCGCCAACTTAGAAAAATAGAAATACTTAATGAAAAATAGAAACGCTAAAAGTGAGATCAATTCATTTACAAAGACAAATAAGGTTTATTATTATCATTATTTTGACCCACGTAACAAAAGTATTTTAGAATAAATCATTTCTTGGCGGTGATTTCTTTTAAATTGAATATGTTTCGATTACACGCACACACAGAGCAATACTTTTATTGATTCACGCACACAAGAACACAGAACTGGGAGCAACTGGCAGTGCACATGTGAGCGAGGTAATTCGATGCTGGTGGGAAGTGTGTCGCCGAAGTGGCGTCACATCGGAAGACTTGCACCCGGCGAATGGTCTACCCTAGCCGCACGACATCTGGAGATAGATTGGGTCGAAAGTCGAACGAAGGGTAGCGGTTTGAAGGGCAGAGGAAAAGAAGTGCCAAGGCCAGAGCCAAGGGAAAAAATCTCTGCGATAGTCAGTTCGGGTGGTAAGACCAGTAGCGGATGTCTTGCTGCCTGCGACAGGTCGTGCAAGGGTAGGCTTTGTTAGTAGTGGGAATCATGTATGTCGATACCTTTGCCGTCGTGCGGTGTTGTTGCTCGGCGGCTATCGCTGGGTGCCGGTGTTGATCTCTCGGCCAGCGTCATCAAACCTGTAACAGTTAGGTTTGTTTTGTGTCCGACAGATCATTTATCAGATGCACAGCGTAGGGTGGTGTTGGCGATCTCGTCGGTTTCCTGTTGGTCGGCTTTAATAGCAGCTGGTATATCCAGTCAACGTTGCTGATACGCAGGGGCTTGCCGACGTTTGTCGCTTGTTGGTGTATGTTAGCTTGCCATAGGTGGTTATGCCCTAGCTTTTAGTGTCTTTGGACGCTTATGCTTCCACCTATGGTTGTGATCATAGTTTCCTAGAGTAAGAATGAAAGGGTTTTTCGAGTGTCTCGAGTTCCTGTATAAACGTGTGGCGTGTTTTTTGAACACTTCCTTGACGGTTTCAAGCCGGTATTCATTGTGAAGATCCACGGTGCGTGTGTAGCTTAGAGCGTTGCTAATGATGCGTAGCACTTTGTTCTGTATGATTTGCAAGCGGCGCAGGCGTGTAGGAGCTGCATATCCCCAGACGGGAGCTCGTACGTCTCATCAGAGGTCTAATCAGTGTCGTGTATATGGACCTCGACACCCTCCAATTCAGTGTGCTTTCCCTGTTGAGCATTGGGTACAGTACTCCCCCCATGTAAATTTCCGGTCCAGCCAGACACCGAGATATCTGACTTTCTCTCGGAAACGTATTGGGCGTGTATGTAGTGTTATCTGTCCACCGTGTTGATGTTTTTGCGCAGTAGTTTCGATCTGCGTGTGAACAGAACTGCTTAGGACTTGTCGACGTTTACTTTAATACGCCATCGTTCCAACCAAGGCTCGGCAGTTCTGAGTGCCGTCTGTATTCGTGAATTAATGTTCGATGGTTTCCAATTTTCCGCAAGGGTGGCAGTGTTACCCCCATAGATGGCTAACGTCCTGTTTTGTGTTGCTGCGAAGTCGTTAATGTACATGTTGAACAAGATGGACCCTAAAATGTTTCTCTTGTCTACTTCAGTTTGGATACCGTCTTGTGTTGATTAATTGCCCTGCACTTCAGTGTTGAAACATCTGTTCGTGAGATATGAGTTTATGAGACGTACTAGTCCGTCCGAGAAACCAGCTTCGCTTAGTTTGCGTATAAGGCTGTTGTGCCAAAGACGGTCGAAGACTTTTTCGATGTCCAGGAACACGGCCCATGTGGCTTTGTTCATGTTGTAGCCGTGTGTTAAATGTTCGACTACGCGGAGGAGTTCTTGAGTGGTGATTCCTAAAGCCGAATTGCTCCAGTTGTAAGTAGGCTGTTTAGGTTTTTATATTGGTAACGCCACGTAGCGCTCTGTATGAAAATCACTGGCTGTGCTGTGTGCAGTCTGTGGCTGGGGGCCGTTGTTGGAACATTCGCTATTGTAGTGTTGGGCAGTTGGCTGTTAACAGCGCGTAACGTTGCGCAGTTGGAGGTGAGCCGCCGGCAGTGGTGGATGTGGGGAGAGAGATGGCAGAGTTTTGAGAGTGGATGATCTGGACGTGTGCCCATCAGAGACAGTAAATTTGTAAGACTGGATGTCATGAACTGATATACGTGTCATGACTTTTGAACACTATTAAGGTAAATACATTGTTTGTTCTCTACCAAAATCTTTCATTTGCTAACTATGCCTATCAGTAGTTAGTGCCTTCAGTAGTTTGAATCCTTTATTTAGCTGGCAGTATTGGCGTTCGCTGTATTGCAGTAGTTCGAGTAACGAAGATTTTTGTGAGGTAAGTGATTCATAAAAGGTATAGGTTATTGTTAGTCAAGACCATTCTTTTGTATTGATTTTTGAAAGTCAGACTGCGTTGCGCTAAAAATATTGTGTGTCAGTTTGGCGTTGATCAGAATAAGTAGAGAGAGTAATGTCTGAGTACGTTCAGTTTTGCTCAGCTGTTTGAAAATCAAATAACGTAAGATGTTTATCAGCACAGTAATTCATAAATTTTTCTAAGGGGACGTTTCACAGTCTTAGGGTGTCATTGGCGATGCAGTGCCTAGTGATGCGTTTTAATATTACCTTCTCAACAATATTACTGAGCGAGTACAGCAGACTGATGGGTCGGTAATTTTGTGGGAGGGAGTGGTTTTTCCCTGGCTTCTTAACATCAGGACCCTGGCCGCCTTCCAAAAGTCAGGGAAGTGTTGGTGTTTAAGGATGGCATTCGTCATGTGTGCATGGCATTCTACGGCTCTATTCGTGAGCTCCTGGAGGACACGGTTTTAAATGCCATCAGACAGAGGGGCTTTCCTAGCGTTGGTATTGAAAACAAATTTCTCCACTCCTTTTACACTGGCTGGTTCGCTTCTCGTGACATCTGGTGGACGATTCCTCGTTGTATAGGGGTGTCCTCATACATTTGACCAGATACAAGCTGCCTGAAGGCGAATTCATAGATTGAAACTACTAATGACATAATTTTATTAAATAAAATATAAAAGACAGATTGCACTGGAGTATTCCACATTCTTCATAAACAAGGAATTACATTCTGCATGGCCGGGGGAGGTGGCGCAGTGGTTAGCACACTGGACTCGCATTCGGGAGGATGGCGGTTCAAACCCGCGTCTGGCCAGCCTGATTTAGATTTTCCGTGATTTCCCTAAATCGCTTCAGGCAAATGCTGGGATGGTTCCTTCGACAGGGCACAGCCGATTTCCTTCTCCATCCTTCCCTCATCCGATGGGACCGACGATTTCACTGTCTGGTTCCGTCCCCCAAATCAACCGATATGCTGCATGTCAAAATCGGAGTATCATCACGTTAGTCTGTGACAAGATATTTTCATCGCTGGTCCTAGATATTGATAGGATAGGATATTCACAAATTTTATCTATCCATCAGATTCGAAGGAAGAGCCCAAAACTAACTTGCATTTAAGGAACATCGCTACACAGATAGTAGCACATTGTTTTCCTCGTGTTTTTCTGAACGAACTTTTTCTCAGAATCTTCCCAGTCAGCTGGCGCCAAAGGCACTATTTCCCGTTTCGTGTCTTGTTCATTTCTGTCCCTACACAACTTAGGCCTGTCGACTGCTGTATAATACTGTCGGTTACGTAAATGGTTCGCACTTGCGGCAAACACTGCGTTGTCAACACCTCTTACGTCAATCACGCTACGTATGTTGACAAGCCCACTTACTGAAGGCACGCTATTTTATTAAGCAGCCTGAAAGCAAGACAGGGGAGTGACACACCAGCTGCTGTCACTGTTGCACCATCATGACAGACACTTCTAAGCCATCGGGTTAAGATGAGCCCTAGCAGCAACAAAAGGAAAGAAAGATTAGGGTACCACACTGTTAAATAAGGGGGAAAGATAGGAAGGGCGAGCGGCCGTGCTGTTGCAAAGGGACCATCCCAGCATTCACGTAAAGTGATTTAGGAGAATCGCGAGAAACCCAGATGTGTCCTCGCGAATTTGAGCCCAGTGTCCTACCAATGGTCCACCTCGCTCGGTCCCAGTTGCAGCATGCAACATACCAGGTGATCAAAGAGTCAGTATAAATTTGAAAACTTAGTAAACCACGGAATAATGTAGATAGAGAGGTAAAAATTGACACACATACTTAGAATGACATGGGGTTTTATTAGAACAAAAAAACAAACAAAGTTCGCAAAATGTCCGACAGATTGCGCTGGACAGCAAAACGTCAGTGACTGCGCATGGTAATCGTGTATAAAAGGAGCTGTAATGAGAGAGAGAATCAGATGCGCCAGCAGTCGTAGCATGTTGACGTTACCTGAAAAGGCGCTTTTAGTGAAGCTGTATTATCAGAATGGGGAATGTGCTAGTTCAGCGTTACGATCCTATCGCCATAGGAAGGGGATTCGAACGGGTAAAGGTCCGTTGACAAATGTAGCTGTGGCGAGAATGATTTCGAAGTTCGAAGCCACGAGTTGTTTAGATGATAGATCCCGTAGTGGCCGACCGAGCACAAGGCTTAATGCTGCTGAGACAGTTCAGGAAGAAATGGAGACTGTAGCGGGTTCGTCTATGCCCGTGGAAGTCAGCGCTCGTGCAGTCGCACCGGCATTCCATACACCACTATTTGGTTGGCACTGAGGCGTACCCTTCGATGCTGTTCGTACAAAATCCATCGGCATCATCAACTGTTACCTGGCGACTTAGTGAAACGGAGGGCATTTGCTGTGTAGGAGTTTCAAAAGATGGCGGAAGATGATAGGTTGAGTAACGTGTTGAGGACCGACGAAGCTCATTTCACGCTCCGAGGGTCTGTCGACGCCCACAACTGCAGAATTTAGGCTACCGAAAATCCTAGAACTGTCGTGGAAACTCCATTGCACGATGAGAAAGTCACAGTATGGGTTGGATTTACCACATCTACCGTAATCGGACCTTTTTTCTTCGAGGAAATGCGTGATTCTAGTTTTGTAACTGCTACCGTGACGGATGAGAGGTACGCCGATATGTTACAGAATCGCGTCATCCCCAGCCTGGCTTATAAACACCTGCTGGAACGTACAACGTTTTTGCAGGATGGCGTTCCACCCCATATTGCTAGACGCGTGAAAGATCTCTTGCGCGCGTCGTTTGGTGATGATCGTGTGCTCAGCCGTCACTTTCGTCATGCTTGGCTTCCAAGGTCCCCAGACCTCAGTCCGTGCGATTATTGGCTTTGGGGTTACGTGAAGTCGCAAGTGTATCGTGATCGACCGACATCTCTAGGGATACTGTAAGACAACATCCCACGCCAATGTCTCACCATAACTCCGGACATGCTTTACATTGCTGTTCACGACATTATTCCTCGACTACAGCTACTGTTGAGGAACGGTGGTGGACATATTGAGCATTTCCTGATTTGTCTTATTTTTTTATGCTAATTATTGCTATTCTGATCAGATGAAGCGCCATCTGTCGGACATTTTTTGAACTTTTGTATTTTTTTGGTTCTAACAAAACCCCATGTCATTCCAAGCATGTGTGTCAATTTGTACCTCTCTATCTGCATTATTCCGTGATTTATTCAGTTTTCAAATTTATACTGACTTTTTGATCACCCGGTACATTGACGGTAAAAAGAAATCGCAACACCAAGAATGAGTTGTGCGGCTTAAACGAAAGTTGGTAGGCGTTTCTCTACATCCGAAAGATGAAGTCTGTTCAAATTTCGCGCCAGTCACATGAGAGTCGTGCTCGTAAAGCCCACTATGAGGACGCAAATGAGGTTTGCTTTAAATAAATGCTGTACTGGTCGCGAGCGTTAGTTACCTTTGAGATTCGTCGTGGTAAGTTGGCATTAATCAGGAATGTCTTTAAGGCGACAAAGAGACCATCATCAGCACCTCAGTGAGTTTGAACGAGGTTGTGTAATAGGGCTACGAGGAGCTGGATATTTCTTGTGCGATACTGCCGAAAGATTAAGCAGGAGTGTAGCCATTGTACACGACTGCTGGCGGCGCTGGTCACGAAAGCGTACGATGGCAAGAAGACCGGGCTCCGGGCGGCACGTGGGTTTACCAAGATGGTGGTGGTGGTGGTGGTTAGTGTTCGACAACGAGGTCATTAGAGACGGAGCGCAAGCTCGGGTTAGGGAAGGATTGGGAAGGAAATCGGCCGTGCCCTTTCAGAGGAACCATCCCGGCATTTACCTGAAACGATTTAGGGAAATGACGGAAAACCTAAATCAGGATGGCTGGAGACGGGATTGAACCGTCGTCCTCCCGAATGCGAGTCCAGTGTGCTAACCACTGCGCCACCTCGCTCGGTTAACCAAGAGGGAGCACCACACTCTGGCGCATCGTGCTGCACGCAGCAGCAGCAATTTGAGCACCAGTTGGCACCACAGTCATACAACGAATACAAATCGGTTACTTCAAGGTCAGCTTCGATCCAGACGCCCTGTAGTGTGCATTCCACTGACCCGAAACCACCACCACTTCCGACTTCAGTCGGGTCTGCCCAGAGCTCATTTGAGGGCACGGTGGAGGTGTGTTGTGTTTCCTGATGAAAGCTGGAGCACTCTCCTCGTTATTCCACGCACCATGACTCTGTCTGCAAAAATGTACGTCAATCTCGTGCTTCGACGCGCTGCGCCCCCATTTATGAAGAGCATTCCAGGGCGCGTTTTCCACCAGGATAACGCTTTTCCATATACCGATGTTGTAAGCCAACATGCTCTGCAGAGTGTCGACATGTTTGCCGGCCGCGGTGGCCGAGCCGTTCTAGGCACTTCAGTCCGGAACCACGCTATTGCTACGGTCGCAGGTTCGAATCCTGCCTCGGCATGGATGTGTGTGATGTCCTTAGGTTAGTTATGTTTAAGTAGTTCTAAGTCTAGGGGACTGATGACTTCAGATGTTAAGTCCCGCAGTGCTCAGAGCAATTTGAACCATTTGTCGACATGTTTCCGTCCCTGCACTGAAAGACCAGGTGCGACAGACATGGAACTCCATCCCACAACCTGAGATCCGGCACCTGTGCAACACGCACGTTTGGATGCTTGCGTTCAACAAAAATGGCTCTGAGCACTATGGGACTTAACAACTATGGTCATCAGTCCCCTAGAACTTAGAACTACTTAAACCTAACTAACCCAAGGACATCACACAACACCCAGTAATCACGAGGCAGAGAAAGTCCCTGACCCCGCCGGTAATCGAACCCGGGAACACGGGCGTGGGAAGCGAGAACGCTACTGCACGACCACGAGATGCGGACTGCGGCTCCTCCGTCAGAGGTTCGAGCCCTCCCTCGGGCATGGGTGTGTGCGTTGTCTATAGCGTAAGTTAGTTTAAGTTAGATTAAGTAGTGTGTAGGCTTAGGGACCGATGACCCCAGCAGTTTGGTCCCATAAGACCCTATCACAAATTAAAATTAATTGCTCTACATTAATTTCTTCTTGATCTTGCGATTTTTTTCCGTCAGTGTATGTTGACTGGTACACTTACTGAAGGCAGGCCGTAGTGTTAGGATGCCTCGAGTATAGGTTTGTTGTATCATGAACTCGCAGAGTTGCACTAAAATGTGTAGGAAGTGGGAATATCGTTGGTCCAGGTGGTAAGAAACTTTTCTGCCTCCATTGGATATCAACGTTTACATCTTCGTACATACTCTGCAAACTCTGTGAAGTGCGTGACTGTGGATACCCAACACAGTATCATAGTATCGCATGATAGGGTTCCTTACTGTTCTAGTTCCGTATGGAGTGGCATAGGACATGTTGCTTAAATGCCTCTTTGAGTGATGTACTTAGTCTAATTTTGTTTCCACCATTCCGACAGGGACGATAGGCAGGAAGCTGCGACAATCTCTAGATTTTTCACTTAATGCTGGTTCTCGACATTATGTTGGATTGGGTTGTTTTGGGGGAAGAGACTAAACTACGAGGTCATCGGTGTCACCAGATTAGGGAAGGACGGGGAAGGAAGCCGACCGTGCCCTTTCAAAGGAACCATCCCGGCATTTGCCTGGAGCGATTTAGGGAAATGACGGAAAACCTAAATCAGGATGGCTGGACGCGGAATTGAACCGTCGTCCTCCCGAATGCTCGACATTTTGTAAATAGTTTTTCGCGGTATAATTTGCGTCTGTCTTTCAGACTCTGGGCGACGGCCTTGCCGCCGTGGATACCCCGGTTACTGTCAGATCAACGAAGTTAAGCGCTGTTGGGCGTGGCCGGCACTGGGATGGGAGACCGTCCGGGCCGCCATGCGCTGTTGCCATTTTTCGGGGTGCACTCAGCCTCGTGATGTCAATTGAGGAGCTCCTCGACCGAATAGTAGCGGCTCCGGTCACATAAAACCGTCATAATGAGTGGGAGAGCAGTGTGCTGACCACACGCCCCTCCTATCCGCAATTGAGGATGATGCGGCGGTCGGATGGTCCCAAAGGGCCACTTGTGGCCTGAAGACGGAGTGCTTCTTTTTTCAGAGTCTGCCAGTTCAGGCTGTCTATGTGACACTAAGCTCATAACCGAAAGAAAATAGCCTCGGTGCCTGAAACCGGGCACGGTCTTCGGAAATAAAATTGCAACTAATGCTGTTATTTGATTCACAATTATATTTCATACACAGACGCTAAGAACCTGTTCAGTACGCTGGGAAAAATAATCTCATTATATACGATCCAGTCCCATTACTGTGACCACCACCTATGTTCGACGCCAGTGTGCAATAACTGATCACAGACGGCAGGACAGGTGGCAGCACTAACAGTGGAGGGTACTCGAGCGTGTCGTGTGGACGCAGGAAACAGTGCAGTCGTTGTCGTTGTGTGGAGCGATTTATCTGACGACCAAAAGGGTACAGTCATTGGATCACGGGCCAACAGTGTAAACATTTCCGAAATGGCTAAGTTTGTAAACTGTTCAGATACCGCAGTTGTTAAAAGTATACTGTGGATGACAAATTGACGCTATCCAAAACCGGCACCGAGGCAACTGTGGTGCACCATGAAACATAGATGAGAAGTGTGAACGGTAGGCGTGGACCGCCTTCCTAGCCCTTTATCCTACCCTTCAACGGTCCCAACGTATCCTTCAAACCCACCTTGACCAATTCACCGCTTGGTGCAACCAGTGGTTCTCCCGTATCAACCCCTCCAAGACCCAGACAATTATCATAGGCCGCGTCACCCACTCCTTCGGTTTCCGTGATTTCTACCTCACCATTTATGGCCGTCCTATCCACCTCACTCCTATCCTCAAATATCTTGGCCTCACCCTCGACCACCACCTCACCTGGATTCCCCATCTCCTTACCATCCAAAACGAAGCTCACAACACACTCCGCTTCCTGAAAATCCTGTCTGGCCAGACTTGTCGTCTGCATTCTTCCACCATCCTTCACACCTACAAATCCTTGATCTGACCCATCCTCTGTTATGCCAGCTTGCTTGGATTTCTGCCCCTCCCAGGTTCTATAAATCCCTCCAAATCCTCGCCTCGCCTTCCGCATCCGCCTTCCGTCCCCCACGCGCATCCTCTACGACCTCATCCCCTTCTCCTTTTCCTTGAACCCATCTGCAAACTATATATTGTCCGCCGCCTTGATCCCCCCTCACCCCCTGGTGTCTCCAATCATCTCCACACGCAGCCTGTTGCCGCGTCTTTACCCTTGTGTCCCACCCTCTCTCCATCACCACACGCTCTGCCTCCTTCCCCAACGCAACTTCCACCATATACCCCTCCCAGATGATGAACTTTGCCTTGACATCTACCCTTCCTACCAACTCCTAACTTCCTCCTGCCTCCTCCTCAGGACTCCCTCTCCTCCCCCTCCCTCCTACTCTGTCTCCCTCTCTTGTGCTCCCCTTCAGTGTCTCTGTACTCCCTCCTACCTTGTCTTCCGTCTTAATCTCTTGCTCTACCAGTTCCCTGCCTCTTGGTGTACCCGCTGACGCCCCTACTCTATTCATGCCGCCCCCTCCCCTGCTGCACCTTGTTCTCCCCTTCTTTTCCATCCTCTCTGGCCTCTCCCTCGGCAGGTCCCACCCGGCAGTTTTATTCTTCATCGTGTGTGCTCCAAGTGCGTTTAAAGTGTGTTGCTCTGGAGTGTTTTTAATACTGTGGCCGACTTTTAACCTGTGCGTGTAACCTGTCTTCTTTGTGTTTTAAGAATCGCCAACTGTGGTTTTTAACTTTATGTCGACTTTTTTAATTGTCCCCCCATGAACGTCTCCATGTCAGTGTATTTTTACCTCCATTATCTGCCCTTACTCTGTTTTATGTCCCCCTTTTCTATCGCCTTATATTTAACATTTCATTCTTGTATTAGTTGCCATGTCACTCAGCTGGAGAGCGGCGAATTGTGCCACTGAGAGCCCTCCCCTGCCCATATGGGGCAGGGGAGTGAAATCACAATAAAGAAAGAAAAAGTGCAGAGCTGTGCATGGGCAAACAGACATGCAACTGTTGAGCAACTGACCGCCCAGACGAACCGAGGTTCTAACAACAGTGTCTCCGCCGGCCGGTGTGGCTGAGCAGTTCTACGCGCTTCAGTCTGGAACTGCGCGACCGCTGCGGTCGTAATTCGAATCCTGCCTCGGGCATGGATGTGTGTGATGTTCTTAGGCTAGTTAAGTTTAAGTAGTTCTAAGTTCTAGGGGACTGATGACCTCAGATGTTAAGTCCCATAGTGCTCAGAGCCATTTGAACAGAGTCTCCTCAATGACTTCTCAGTCAGTGTTGCTGCATAGGGGTCTCTGAAGCAGATCTATGGTTCATGCACCAATGCTTACTGCAGTTCACTGGCGACGAATGCTGGAATTTGGGCACCAATATCGTAACTGGAAGTCCACTGAGTGGTGACAAGTGGCATCACGTTTTGTGCTCCATGTGACAGATGGCCGATGGTGTGTAGAGCATGAAAAGTCTGAGAGCAAACACCCTGCAACAACCATCGAAAGGGTACAGGACTGCATAATGTTTTCGTGGCATTCCCTGGATGATGTCGTCATTCTGGAAGGCCCAATGAATCAACACAAGTATTCACCTATCCCTGTTTTCCCTTGGCACGATGGCATCTAACAGCAGGGCAGCGCAACGCGTCACACAGCTGACAGCACCAGGGTGAGTATACCGTACTTCCCTGGCCACCAAACTCCCCGAATTTAAACGAAATTTAGAATCTGTGGGACCACCTCGATCGGATTGCTCGTTCCATGAATCCTCAACCGAGAAACCCAGCGCATTTCACCACTGTACTGGAGTCTACCCTGCTCCACAAGCCTTCCATAACTTCACTGACTCTTCCTGCGCCCTCGCAGCGGCCCACACTGCAAAAAAGATGTTTTTCCGGCTTTGGACTGGTGCTCACATTTATGTGACTAGACAGTGTATTTGAGTTCAGAACATATGGATGTCAATGTCAATGAGATGGGACGGTAGTTTTGAGAAACAATTTCGTTGCCTTTCTTGTAGATAGGGGTGATTTGCGCGTTTTCCCAATAATTGGGCAGAATTTTTTGTCAAAAGATTGTGCGACGTTTTGTGGTTAGAACAGATAGAACGAGAGGTTACGGCAGTACCTCTTAAGGTGATTTTGTTGTAGAGGTCTAAGATTATCGCAAAAATTGCGTGAGCGTAAGTTCCAGGAAGTCGGGCAGCTTATTACTTCCTGTCACATACTTCTGGCGAAATGACCACAGTAGAAAATCAGAGATATTACAGCTCAGGCGGAAATTTATTGGCAGTAGTTCTCCCGAAACACCATGTTCGAACGAACAGAAAAAAATTGAAACGAATGTGATACCATAAGTGCACTTTGCTAGACATAGTAGGTGGCTAGTGGAGTGCAGATGTAGATATAGCTGTAGGTTTGAATAATGAAGCATAAAATCTGAGAGTAGGAGCTACAACTCCAGTAATATGTAGGTAAATTGTGTGGCGCAATCCTGCGACCAGGCTATCGGTTTAACTAGGTACAGTAAAGACTTTCTTCACTGTGGTGCTATTAGGGGGCGGGTGTACCGGATATAGCAGGTCGTACGTAATTCCTAAGTACAATGGCATCTCTGCTAAACGGTACATTGCGCAGTCCCTGATACGCCCACAGTTAGCACGAGATAGGGGCCAGCTATTTCTCTTGGCAACTGCCGTATCACGGCTCGACGCGTTTCCCTGACTTGAGAGCATAACCGAAGACACAAAGAGGCTAGATAAGCTCACCATTATTTACAGCAGATGCTCAAAATAATGTCCTTCTGCGGCAAAACCAGCCTGGCGCCTCTTGTGCACGTTGTCAAATACTGTAAGGAGCGTGTCAGAACTCTCCATTACATTGAGAACAATATAGTCAACTTAACGCTGTTCTTTGCGTTGTGTAAGCACTCAGATATCAATAACAACTATCTGAGAGTGTAACATTGGAGTGCATTGTTGTGAGACGAGGTCTGTCTGCGAGAGTGGAAGGAGTAGTGTTGGACGATAGCTCGGAGACAGATGTGTCACGCTGCCCTCACGTCCGTGATGACACATCTTACCACATTCAAGTTCTGATTTCATTTATATAGCCAGGAGAGATTTAGATGGCTTAACTACACTTGAAGATGACATTCAAGGTAAAGTTCACAAGTATAGCGCAAAAGCAATTGCAGGGATAGGCTCCTGATTGTTAGTCCGAGTTTGCAATAATCCCACGTTTTGCTTATCAGTTACAGAAGCTTCCTCATCCTCCAAATTATAATAATTATTCTCCACGTCTAATTAACACATGTTGTTGTTGTGGTCTTTCAGTGCTCTGTCAAACTCTTCACGCAATATCATATCTCCTATTTCATATTCATCTACATCCTCTTCCATTTCCATAGTATTGTCCTTTAGAACATAGCCCCTGTATAGACCCTCTATATACTCCTTCCGCCTTTCTGCTTCTCTTCTTTGCTTAGAACTGGGTTCCCATCTGAGCTCTTGATATTCATGCAAGTGGTTCTCTTTTCTCCAAAGGTCTCTTTAATTTTCCTGTAGGCAGTATCTATCTTATCCCTCGTGAGATAAGCCTCTACATCCTTACATTTGTCCTCTAGCCATCCCTGCTTCGCCATTTTGCACTTCCTGTCGATCTCATTTTTTAGACGTTTGTATTCCTTTTTGCCTGCTTCACTTACAGCATTTTTGTATTTTCTCCTTTCATCAGTTAAATTCAGTATCTCTTCTGTTACCCAAAGATTTCTACTAGCCCTCGTCTTTTTACCTACTTGATCCTCTGCTGCCTTCAGTACTTCATCCTTCAAAGCTACCCATTCTTCTTCTACTATACTTTTTCCCCCATTTCTGTCAATTGTTCCCTTATGCTCTCCATGAAACTCTCTACAGCCTCTGGTTTAGTCAGTTTATCCAGGTCCCATCTCCTTAAATTCTCACCTTTTTGCAGTTTCTTCACTTTTAATCTACAGTTCATAACCAATAGATTGTGGACAGAGTCCACATCTGCCCCTGGAAATGTTTTACATTTTAAAACCTGGTTCCTAAATCTGTGTCTTGCCATTATATAATCTATCTGAAACCTACTAGTATCTCCAGGGTTCTTCCATGTATACAACCTTCTTCCATGATTCTTGAACCATATTCTGTGGTAATTAAATGTTAATGTAACTTTGAAATTGAAATAATTTGTTAATGCGGCACTCAGCCATATTGATATCTATGTCACCGTAATTGTCATTGTCTATTATTGGTTACAAGTTAGATGATTCTGAAGTTTTAGATAGACTTAATTTGTGCAATCCCTTCTCACAAGTCATTTAGTTGTTAACAGGCCCCACGCAAACTTCTTTTTATTAAATTCATTTGAGTAACAATAAGCTTTAGCCTCTGCTGCTGCGTATTGCTGTAAACCACTTCGAAAAAGGCAATCATCTACACAGATGAGTGCAAAACTTAGTGCCAAAACAGAGACACTGACACGCCACAGCATGTCATGTACTCTAATCCAATAAATTACGTTGCAGAAGTCAGATTCTGTACCACTTGTAAATTCTTGTTCAAATGCGCAGTCAGATAGCTTATCCAAATGTTAGTTTTAAGTTTTTCACGTAACCATCTGTTGAGGGATTAAACGACAGTGAAACTGACACTCCTAGAACACGCACAGTTTTATCCAGGTTAGATTTCGATTACTGATAGCTCAGGTTGCTTATCGAGTCCATTTTCACAGACAAACATAGGCATATATTTGTTGTAGCCACGTTACATATTTGCTGTAGTTACGTTACAACACTCGCAGAATTTTGGCTGCCGAAATTCTTGAAGTCACTGGTCGAATACTGTTGCCTAACTCTTCGAATATATGGGGGTTGTTGGAATCCGCTTTTAGCATCCCTCAACGATAAAAATCACGTGGTTTTAGGTCCGAGGAACCAGGAGACAAGACAACAACCGTATCTTCAAAAACATGTCGTAATATTGTCGCAGACGCGTTGGCGGAGTATCTTCTTGCATTGTCCTGCATGAAATAACCTACATCTCTTCGTTCACTGTTCTTTGAAAAAGAGTCTGCAGTATACCGCTCACGTACCTACACTGTCTGATAAAAATACTGCAGAAACATCTATATCAAGTGGGATTGGCTACTGGACATCGCGAGAGATGGTTCCATCAGTGTAAAAGGAGGTATGGAGTATTGTGTTGTCGGAAGAGAAGCAGGAACAGCAGGAGGGTCAGCAGAGCTGAGAGACTTCGGTCGTGCCCTGATCATGGGATGTCACTTGAGGGACATTTCAGCCGTTCTCCAGCTGCCCAACCCGACCACTGGTGATCAGGCGGGCCTCATAATTAACAAACAAGGACCGTCGAGCATTGCAGGGAGAAGTAATCAAACGTAGCATTAGTTCAGGACCGAAAAATCACGCATCAAAACGATGCTCATAATCTTTTCCGATATTCAAGGCATTATTCACAAGGAATTTCTGACTGAGGGAACGACACTGAACGGTGCACAGTACCTTAAAATTTTGACGCTTTTCGTGCAACGTCTACGCAGGGTACGACTCCAGTACGGACAACAAGGTTCCTGGTTTTTTGTTCACGACAATGCTCGTCCAAACACAGCCAATGTCGTCAAACAGTCCCTGGCAATAAAGGGGGTAATGTAACTCGAACATCCACCATACTCGCCGGATCTCAATCCTCCAGACTTCTTCCAATTCCCTCGACTCAAGTTCGCTTTGAAAGGAAAGAGATTTGACGATATTCCTGACGTCCAACGAAACGTGACGCGGCTTTTGTACGCCGTCCCAAAGGAAGACTTCCTGCAAAGTTTCCAGGACATATATCGCAGAGCTCAGAGGTGCATCATTATGGAAGGTGACTGTTTCGAAGGACAGTAAGGTAACTGTAGTTCATAGTCCATTTACGTTAATGTTACAGGACTATTCACTGTACTTTATTGTCAGAGGTTGTACAATGACTGTGCAAAGGGAGTTAAAAAGAGTGGGATACCATAGCCGAGCGACTTCTCGTAGACCGTATACTTCTGTAGGCAGCGCTAGGCGATGCTTGAAGAGTGATTTGGTGTGATGAATCACTCTACACTGCCTGGCAAGCTGGTGGCACGGTGTGGTTTAGTGGACGCCTGGAGGGCGTAACCTACCTCCATGTGTGGTGCCAACAGCAAAATATAGGGGCGGTAATATTACGGTATGGGGATGTTGTTTGTGGTTTGGGTGTGGTACCCTCGTTGCGCAACGATCTGAACACATTTTACACTACCGTTTACTGCGTAGAGCAAGAGAACAGCTCGGAGTCGATGACAGTATCAACATGACAATGTGCCTTGTTATATAGCAGCATCTGTGAGGTAATGAATTGGACTGCCTACAGTCCCGACCTGAACCAAATGGGACATCTTCGGGATGAGCCAGAACGTCGTCTTTGCTCCAGACCCCCACTTCCAACAACACTACCCTCTCTGGTTTGAAGAAGAATGGGCTGCCATTCCCCAACAGACGTCCATAAACCTCACTGAATGTGTCGTCAGCAGAATTCAGGCCGCCATAATGATGAAAGGGGAACACGCCCCATATTTATGTCCACTAACAGGCGCACCGATCCTTTTATTTGGATACTGTATTAGAAGTTACGCATGATCGTAACCGTTAATTATAATTAACAAAGTTTTTAAGGAGCTTCGTAGTGCAGGGAGCTCATCTCCCCTAGCAGGATTTAGTCGGCCATACGCTGACGATTTATGGTATTAAATGTAAATGCGAGAGACTTCTCAAGTTTGATCTTTCATTAATTTCAAAGTTAAAATTAATTTCAGTTACGAAAATTCTCAGCACTAAATGCGTTTAGTATGTTTCATTTTGGCCGCCTAATGGCAGATGAGATTCTCTCCAGTTTTGCCTTGAACAAGAAAGATTGAAAATATTTTTATCCAGTAGGCTCCGCAATATTTCAGTTAATCTTTATGTAGTTTGGTACATAAATAACCAGTAGCCCCTGGGACCCATATTAATAATTACAGTTTGCGTAAGAATACGTATATTTTCTTTTCTAAATAGCAGCCCGGTTAGTCGCGCAATGTGTTTAAAAAATATTAAATCGTACGTACTTCGGGGCAGCCGATGTCCGTATGAGTGTTATCGCGGTATAAGTTAATTAAAAGTCTCATGCTGGCCCACAATATTTAAAGCCACCCCAACCAAAACCATAAAATATAATTATAAAAATAAAAATATATAATTATCACGTGATAAGAGGTCAAACACACATACACACTTATACCGTGATAGCCACGCCTGGCTCGTCTTATTTATTCTCGGTTAAAAACTTAGTTTTGTAGACTTTTGCGTGGTTGACATGGCTCCAGTCTCTGAAATTTATAAACAGAAGTACAACTTCAGACAGGCAAGATCGCTATTGTACAGCAGTTATTGTGATGGCCCGTTTCAACAAACTACGTTCCCATACTCAGATCTGTAAAGCATTGATCAATACAGTCAAGCGTACTGGGATCAAATGTAACTGGGCGATTCGCAGTTTTACATAAATGGGGACTATTCCATGGAATACAATATATCTTCTGAAGTGAATTTCACTGAATTTTGATCAAATGCATATTACACCGTGTGATGTCATAGAACGATACTTCATGAACAGAAGAACCACAGTATATCCATATAGTATGTCAGCGAGTCAAGTGCAAAATAATTATTACATAAAACAACGTACATGTTGCACTGGTTATACAAGTCTATGTCTGTACATTAGCAGAATGAAGACAGATTCACAAGTAAACATTGTAGACGTTACAACTAGGTTATAGTTACAAAGAAAAATACAATGTATCTTATGAAGTATAAATACGAACCAGCGATCCAAGACTGTTACACTACAGACAATAAACAATCCAGATCAGAGTATTTTACACTTATTTTGTTACAGTAATTTTAGATTAATTAATATAACATTTAAATCTACCTTAAAAACATAACAGCTGTTATGACTGTAACGACTTTATCATAGTTTTTACGAGTAGAATAAATGACTATATCATAAATCAAGTTTATTTTTGTTGTATTACATAGCAAGTTTCAGGATTTCGCTATTTATTCCTGTCGTCTTGTCATCCGTGTCTTTCACACCACAACCTCGAGCACTATGCTAGCGTCTGAACGCCGAGCTGCATGTCGATAGCGTAAATATTGTGATTTGCATAAAGCCAGCTGAGTGCAGTGTTTGGCGATGCTGCAGTTGATAGGAGTACAATTGGAGGATGGGTAAGGAAAGTTACAGCCTCAGGAGATGCAGAAACAGAGCTCCATGATCAGCCACGCTCGGGACGTCCTGTCACAGCCACTGCTCCAGACATGCTGAATCATGCGGATGCCATTATTCGTGCCGACCGGCGTATCACAACTCGGACGAGAATCCAGCAGAAATCTTGCTCCAACACGATAATGCACGCCCACACACGAGTCTGAGAACCAGGGAACACATCGCCAAACTGGGTTGGACATCATTGTCTCATCCTCCCTACAGTGCAGACCTGGCACCCTCGGACTTCCACCTCTCTGGGCCGCATAAGGATTCTCAACAACAACAACAAAGATTCTCTATGGGGAACACACTTTGAAGACGAAGATAATGTCAGTCATGCAGTGAAAACATGGCTACACCTAAGAACAAGAGTTTTTCCCAGCAGGGAATACATGCTCTGCCACAACATTGGCGTACGGCCATAGAATGTGATGCAGGCTAGGTAGAAAAATAGGACATGGACAAGACATGTTGATGTATATTTGCAAAAAATTCTGAGTCTTAACAATAAACATGTTCTTAGAAAAAAATGCTTGCTGAACTACACTGAGTTACCGAACAACACTGTGTGGTTGTCGGGGCTTTATGCTGCCTACACATTACAACATGTATATTTTTATTGTATTTGTTTTTATAGAACGAACATGCGTAAGACTGGCTTCTGTACATGTGTATTAAACTGTACTGAAGGTACAGTGCTTCCTATTATGTTTTAAGGTGGTTTTACATTTTCTATAAATCAATTTAAAATTATTATAATAAAAAAAGTGTAACGTACCCTGATGTGGATTATTTATGCCTGTAGTGTAACAATCTTGGGTTTTTGGTTCGTCTGTATACTTTATATGACACGAAATACTTTTGTTTATAACTGCTATACTTCGTTCATTGTAAGAATAAATCTGATGTAAACAAACACAAACGAGATGATTGATCAGCAGCCATAGCTCTCGTACTCTGGTGTTGTTTCGCTCTTGGAAGTAAGTCCAACTTATGTGTTAGAATCTTATTACTATATCACTGTAAAAGAACCTTTAAAAAATTCTGATATATTAAAAGCCATCAACGTTTTTCTTAAACATACCTTAGCTACGTAATTATTATTTAAAAAATCGTGAACAGTCACAGTCTCTGTAAACACTACTTGTGCTGATTGACTCGCAACATATATAATGTGAAAATGCAAGACACTGCTTCCTGCTTCGTAATGAAACAATCGTGCGGAACACCGTTAATGGCGAGAAACAAGTTGTTGTTAATGTTTTTCACAAGATTACAGAGAAAAATTAGCTCTGATGTTTTTCGAGAAACTATATGTAACAAATACTAAGGAGAATCCAGTATGGAATGTGGCATGTGGTATATGATGAGCAGCAACTTTCCTTTTCATAATACTGTTAAATACTAGGGAGCATATTTCAGTTATATGTATGGCGTAAACGGTACGTTGGAGAATAATCGTGAATAGTGGCGGGCAGAGGTTCGAAACCCGTTATAGTCCCATAATTATTTTCTGTTTAAATACTTAAATCATTCAAATATGACATTCATCAAATATATGTTAATTAACTCATACTTTTTTCAAGACAATGCACGTCTTCTAGCTTCTCATTACATGTTGTTGTTGTTATGGTCTTCAGTCCAGAGACTGGTTTGATGCAGCTCTCCATGCTACTCTATGTTGCACAAGCCTCTTCATCTCCAAGTAACTACTGCAACCTACATCCTCCTACATCCTTCTGAGTCTGCTTAGTGTATTTACCTTTTGGTCTCCCTCTACAATTTTTACCCTCCGCGCTTCTCTCCAGTACTGAACTGGTGTTCCCTTGATGCTCTAGAACACGTCCCACCAACCAATTCCTTCTTCTAGTCATGTTTTGCCACAAATACCTCTTCTCCCCATTTCTATTCAGTACCGCCTAATCTTCAGCATTTCGAAAGCATCTATTCTCTTGTCTAAACTGTTTATTGTCCATGTTTCAATCCATACCTGGCTACACTTCGCATCTCGTGGTCGTGCGGAAGCGTTCTCGCTTCCCACGCCCAGGTTCCCGGGTTCGATTCCCGGCGGGGTCAGGGATTTTCTCTGCCTGCTGATGGCTGGGTGTTGTGTAATGTCCTTAGGTTAGTTAGGTTTAAGTAGTTCTAAGTTCTAAGGGACTGATGACCATAGATGTTAAGTCCCATAGTGCTCGGAGACATTTGAACCATTTTTTGCTACACTTCAAACAAATACTTTAAGAAAGGACTTTCTGAGACTTAAATCTATGCTCAGTGTTAAAAAAATTTATCTTCTTCAGAACTGCATTTCTCCATATTGCCAGTGTACATTTTATATCCTCTGAACTTCCACTATCATTAATTATTTTGCTCCCTAAATAGCAAAACTAATTTACAACTTTAAGTGTCTCATTTCCTAATCTAATTCTCTCAGCATCACCCGAGTTAATTCGACTACATCGCATTGTTCTCGTTTTGCTTTTGTTGATGTTCATCTTATATCCTCCTTTCAAGACACTGTCCATTCCAATCAACTGCTCTTCCAAGTCCTTTGCTGTCTCTAACAGAATTACAATGTCATCGGCGAACCTCAACGTTTTTGTTTCCTTTACTGCTTGCTCAATATGCCCGAGGTCAGTTTCTACCAGTTTTTCCATTCGTCTGTAAAGAATTCGTGTTAGTATTTTGCAGCCGTGACTTATTAAACTGATAGTTTGGTATTTTCAGACCTGTCAACATCTGCTTTCTTTGGGATTGGAATTATTATATTCTTCTTGAAGTCTGAGGGTATTTCGCCTGTATCATAGACCTTGCTCACCAGATGGTAGAATTTTGTCAGGGCCGACTCTCCCAAGGCTATCTAATTACATATCGCCCGCAAAATTATGGTTTTTATTGCAAACATACATTATTAATTATCGATATTTTATAAAAGATTGTTAAGATTGTTGAAGTTAAGAAACCATCGCACAATTAAATTTTTTGGAGAAAAATTAAAAATCAAATACTCTTTATTCGAATATGCCCATTGTTTTGTAGGACAGATGTGATCTCACACGAGCTAGGATGATAAGGGTCGTAGAAACAAGGAAAAGAATAATTTTCGCGGCTTCGAGAACACTGTACAAATGCTAAATTTTTTTTTTTTGTTGTTGTCACCGTAACACTGTAATCTGAAGCCAACAGAACAGATCTGGAGCCAAGTTAAGGGATTTCTCGCGAGAAATAAGACATTTAAGCTGCCAAACGTACTGGAAATAATGCACGAAGCTTTGTTACACGTCACTGCCGAACGATAGTGAAATGCAAAACAGCATGGCATAAAAGAGGAGGAGGGAATGTGGATGTTTGTGGCTTGGTATTCTTTTGCTGATCGCCTCGTTATCAACGTAGCAGTACTAAAATGTACCGTATTCCCCGGAGTTAGATATGGAAGGAGTTAGGATATTACCAGATGGCTGACTAACACCTTAAGGGGCTTCAATATTTACCTACATGGGAAATCAGCAGTGCGCTTGTACACCACACTGTGTACACGTAGAAAAATTACCCTTGTTAAATTCAGGAATTTCCATCACTCTTGTTTTTAATTACTGTATTATGTTAGCTAAGATCGAGAGCATCGTATGTTTTTCGTTCGGTCACCCAACAAGCATATCGCAAGAGTTTTGACATGTATTCTTTCCTTCCGCTTAAAAATTAAGTGATATTCAAAGCTATATTGTTTCTCTGCTCCTCTCTTTTTACGCCTTTACTGCAACTGTTCGCCTCGCTGCACATAGTGGGATCACTTGCCTGGCCTGTGCTGTCCAAGTTAAATGCGCCGATAAAGCTGTTGCCCTGTATCATCGTTGAGTCGATGTGGGCTTGACGCACAGCATCAAACGTATCCTCATTGTTATACTTGATTGTACTCTAGACAGCTTGGCTTCCACTCCACTCGAAACGAAATCCAACGAGGTTCCATTAAACGCGGAAGAATCCAAAGTGTAATGTTTAGATGAGGATTATTCTTATGATGAACGGAGTATACAACGGTGGTGGTGGCCGGTTGTAACGCCTATGATGTTTACTTGAGAATCTGTCTTCATTCTGCTAATATACGAATAAAATCTTGTAAAATCAGTGCAATATGTACGTTGTTTTATGTAATAGTTATTTTTGCTTGACTTGCTGATATACTATGGTTCTTATGTTCATGAAGTATCGTTCTGTGATCATGACATGGTGTAATATGCATTTGATCAAGATTCATTGAAATGCACTGCATAAGGTATGTTATGTTCCGTTATTATGTTTGCTGTGTTCCATGTTTATGTAAAATTGCATTACACGTCTTTACTCCTGATCACAGTGTGCTTGAATATATTGATCTATGCTTTGCAGATCTGATAATGGAAACGTAGTTTGCTGAAACGGGCCATCACAATAAATGCTATACAATAACGATTTTTGCTGTTTGAAGTTGAACTCCTGTTTCTACATTAACTTAGATAGCCCCCTAACTTGATGATGTCAATCACATATATTCTCAGAAATTATTTAACTAACCTATCTACCGTAGAAGCACAGGGATATTTTCGAATGAAGGTAAGAGTCTAACAGTACGACTTCGTTCTTACATACTGTAGTTCAACGCAAGATGCCCTAGAGGATCCTTCCGAGGGCAAAGCCGGGACAATGGTTGCGTCTTACGTGAAACAACCTCTATATTCAGTTCAGTGCAATCGCTTTATGATCACATTGTTCTGCTTACTGTTACAATTTATATTACACAGCGTGCATTACGTAACAAGACTGAAGCAGCAATAAATAAATAAATTTACCACTATTCAAGAAAAGTACATGAGATTAAATATTTTTACTCAATTCGGGGAATATACGCACTTGTGGCCAGTTAAAACGGTATGCCAGAACAGGAATCGAACTCGGCCAATGATGTTGTACTGCTGAACTACGAGGTCGGCAGCACCCGTTTCCGAGAAATCAGAGCTCGAACAGAAAGGTTTAGGTGTTCGTTTTTCCCGCTCGCTGTTCGGGAGTGGAATAGTAGAGAGATAGTATGATTGTGGTTTGATGAACCCTCTGCCAAGCACTTAAATGTGAATTGCAGAGTAGTCATGTAGATGTAGATGGTGGTGCTGCTGTATGAGTAGTCACTCTTGTTAAAACGAAAAGTGAAGGCCATGTAACTACAGCCACAGTCATGAAAAATTTCACACACATTCTCCAGTATATCTGTTCATATCGTTGTCATACATTAATAGTGTTAATAAAACAGCGGAGGTCATAAATATGACTGACTAATCGCGGAACTAATAGAATAAACCAGCCGCGCAAAAACACATTAAAATTTGCGTCCAGTTAAAATGAAGTAGGAGTTACGACGCACACAAAATGTCAACAGTTTTCTTGCTGTTGTCTCGTCATCGCCTACAATTGAGGGTAAATTCTCCAGTAGACCAAACGCTTTCCTCCTATTAGCATACAAAACCAATGACGTTATAATATGATGCACTGTGAATGTGAAGCCAGAAACACTGCATTCCGGCAGATCTTCATGTAGTGATGGGAAAAACCGACTGGTTGAAATCGATATCGTTATTTTAGTTCCGGATAACCGGTATTTTAAGGTGTTTGTTTGGTCTGGATTATAACAGGTGTTTCTATTCTTTTTTTACCAATAACCGAGTAAAAAATCTAAGTATTAATTAGCCATAGCTGCAGTTGTAAATTTTTCTTCTTTGAATTAACTTTTTTAAAAAAGGGTAATTTTTATTAATAAAATTTGCATAGCTTTGAAATACTGCGTGATTAGAGGGTAAAAATCGTAGAGGGAGACCAAGAGATGAATACACTAAGCAGATTCAGAAGGATGTACGTTGCAGTAAGTACTGGGAGGTGAATAAGCTTGCACAGGATAGAGTAGCATGGAGAGCTGCATCAAACCAGTCTCAGGACTGAAGACCAAAACAACAAAATGGTCTGTGTGGTGGTTTCTCGTTGTTGTCGTCGGACATTAATAGTATTACAGAATGACGACATTCCTGGTCTGGAAGCATTTTGCTTAGCGCAGTATTAATAAAGTACAATGCCCCATTTGCTTTAAAAGCTTAAGAACGGATACAAGCAAAAAAACTGCGACATCATATAAGAAGAAAACTTGAAACTTAACAATTAATTCATAATTTACAATTAATATAGAAAGTAACTCATCTGCTTTCCTTGTCTACATAATACGCCTTTACCTGGTTGTAGCCTTTTGAAACGGACAAATTGACATGAAAAACAGAGCACCTCAACCTCAGTTTTCACCCTACAGCTCTGAATATTTGTAATGCCCAATTACTGGTATGACCCTCTATTGCAACAAGATTTTCAGGAAAGTTTAAAAAAATTAGAATCGGTAGGAGAATACAGGTGATTCCTAGCAGTATTCGACCAATTACCACGTTTCAAGAAAAGCAGCTAACAGTGGACGGACTGTTTCCTTTTATTTTCCTGTTTAATTTAATATTTTTATTCTACGTGTCTTGAAACTGCTGAAATCAAAAATTTTCATTCTTTTTTCGATTTCTACGTCTATCGCAGGAAAGAATAAGAATAAAAAACCGAAAATTGGTTATTTCAGAATCCTGTTATTTTGAGCGGTTTTAACACTCAGATTAAACTGGCGTTGAGAAAACGATATAACCGAAAACGAGTTGTTTCAGGGATAACCGCCATCCCTACCTTCATATCCCAAGAGATAAGCACGTATAACTTGGAAGTGTCCAATACAAAGGCTGGTGAGGATTACTCGTCCGAGCTTTGAGTTCACAAGGAAGTGCTCCATGATCGAATAGTTGCAGGAGTGCACGTTTTGCTAGCTTGGAAAGGGGAAAACGGCTGACTGAAAAACACACGTCTCAAACTCATTTCGTAACACAGGATTTTAAATTGCAGCAAATGTTCAAGAAGGCGAATACTGCAACAAAGAGCAAAAACCGATCCTTCTACTTTAGTTGCACCAAAAATACTCGGCGTCATTGGAAAACAAGGGGCTGCGTTACTGATAGGAAGTGTACCACTTACTCGAGAGCTGTTTTCATTTTTATCATAGATGTGATGCAAAGGCCGGCACCAGAATTTCACGGTAAGGTTGTGCGACCGCCGCTTCCTTCCTTTGGAAATATCCTGGAGCGCTGCGACAAGACGACCGATAACGCATTGCTCAAGATCGTCCATGAAGCGTCCCTTGTTACTCCACACACCTGTTTATGCATCGCCGGCCTCTTAAATGGCATATTGTTCATCAGAGGCGAAGTGTCTTGCGAGAGTAAGGACAAGCCTCGACAGACGGATTTCTTCTCCTAGGAACAGGTGCTGCTCCACACAACCTCCCAAAACAGTTGGTCACATGTCATCTCCCAGAGCAGTAGAAACCAGAGTTCAGTAAATCAGTAAGACGAATTCTGGGTGCGGGTGCGAGCTCTTTCTTCGGTTACCATGCTACCAGTAACTGCCAGCCCACAAGTAATCATCTCCGCTGGGGTACCATAATGCAACTAGTGTTCTCCACCAGTAACCTATTTATTTTGCCAGTACTCGTTTCGATGGTTCACACATCATCATCCTCAGGTGGAGAATTGTTTAGTTTCATAGATGGAGTTAGTGACGAGCACAGACGCCTTTTCACAGCATCAGACCAAGGGAAATGTAGGTTTGTTGCGTCATTTTCTCATGAACGAAAGCAATCTTAAGATACGAGGCGTGTTTTTAAAGTAAGTACCGTTTTGAAATTAAAAAAGACGTGCTAAGATATCTCAATAATTTTATTTTTACATGAAAGCCTGTACCTTAATCTACTTTTCTACATAATTTCCGTCAATGTTGAGGCACTTGTCATAACGTTGTACCAGTTTTTGAATACCCTCCTCTAGAAGTTTGCCGCTTGTCTTGTTAACCACTGCATCACCACTGTTTTGACTTCGTCAACGTCCTGAAGACGCTGACCGCCCAGGTGTTTATTCAAGTGTAGGAACAGATGGCAGTCTCTGGGCGCAAGATCGGGGCTGTACGGAGGATCATCTAGAGTTCCCCATCGAAAAGATGTGATGAGATCTTTGGTCTGATTCGCCACATGCGGACGGGCATTGTCTTGCAGCAAAACGATGCCCTTGCCCAACTTCCATGGACTATTGCTTTGATTTTGGTGTGACGTAGGCCACCCATGTTTCATCGCCCGTAACAATTTGGCTTAAGAAATCATCACCGTCGTTGTGGTACCGCTCAAGGAAAGTCTGTGCACTGTCTAAACTTTTGGTGTTGTGCACATCCGTCAACATTTTCGGTACCCAACGTCACAATGCCATACAAAACACTACGACAAACATTAGGAAAGTCATCCCGCAAGGAGGAAATCATAAAGCGTCTGTTTTCACTCACCTTATTGTCCATTTCCTGCACCAAACTTTCATTAACGACCAAAGGACGCCCACTCCGTTGTTCATCATGCACGTTTGTGCGGCCATCTTTAAATGCTCTCGCCCACTTTCTTACCATTCCATCACTCAAAATGTTTTCTCCGTAAACTGCACAGATGTCACGATGAATATCGATCGCTTTTAGGCCTGTAGCACTAAGAAATCTTATAACAGCCCGTACTTCACAGTCGGCGCGATTCACAATTATGGGAGGCATCTTAAACACTCAGTACACAACGTAAACAAGGAAGAATCAGACTATAATGGCGTCAGTGCGTAGATTAAGGTACAGGCTTTCATGCAAAAAATAAAATTATTGAGATATCTTAGCACGTTTTTTTTTAATTTCAAAACGGTACTTACTTTAAAAACACACCTCGTGCTACGCACAACGAACAAAGGACGTAAGATCTCTATATGAATAACTAGAAATGTATATCCACAGATATAAACTTTGAGAAAATCTACCAAACGACGATAATGAAATAGGCTCTATCAGCTTTTTCAAAAGCTTTGACAGAGTACTTAAAGCATTCTCAAGATTTACAATTTCAATGAACAGCAATTTATTTAACCACTTCCATTCATTCCCCAATAACTTCAACCTACTATATACAGGGAGAGGTACTTAAAACTGTTTGCCGGAATATTTGGCGAAATACACATCGGATTTTTTAAAAAAAGTGGTAATAAACGTTGTTCACCTCAAAGAGGGGCATCCATTAACGTAACGAGCAACCCACCCTGCTTCACCCCGGGGACTGGAGAGGGGGATGCTTTGAAATCTTAAATAGGAACCCCTACTTTTTATTGCAGATTTGGATTCTCCGTGAAAAAATATGTAACTTTTGTATGGAATATTTCTTTCGTTTCATAATAGGTGTTGTTGTAATCGTCAACACTGAAATCAGGTGACAGTTTTTGCAAAACGGTACTGTCTCAAACAAACAAATAGACGTCCGATTAGGACAATCGAAGTACTTTTTTGATATTTTTGATTATGCTATCATGTGGTACGCCTGACAATCGAATGAAGCACAGATCGTAATCGTGCGCTCTGTCCGCGGTTCCACACCCACGAGAATCATCTTATTTTTTGGGTCTATGGAACGAAAACTGTTTGTTGTTGTTGTGGTCTTCAGTCCAGAGACTGGTTTGATGCACCTCTCCACGCTACTCTATCCTGTGCAAGCTTCTTCATCTTTCAGTACTTACTGCAACCTACATCCTTCTGAATCTGCTTAGTGTAATCACCTCTTGGTCACCTCCTACGATTTTTACCCTCCTAGCTGCCCTCGAATACTAAATTGCTGATCCCTTGATGCCTCAGAACATGTCCTACCAACCGATCCCTTCTTCTAGTCAAGTTGTGCCACAAACTCCTCTTCTCAACAATCCTATTCAATACCTCCTCATTAGTTATGTGATCTACCCATCAAATCTTCAGCATTCTTCTGTAGCACCACATTTCGAAAGCTTCCATTCTCTTCTTGTTCAAACTATTTATTGTCCACGTTCCATACATGTCAACACTCCATGCAAGTACTTTCAGAAACGACTTCCTGACACTTAAATCTATACTCGATGTTAACAAATTTCTCTTCTTCAGAAACGCTTTCCCTGTCATTACCAATCTACATTTGATATCCTCTCTACTTCGACCATCATTAGTCATTTTGGTCCCCAAATAGCAAAACACATTTACTACTTTAAGCGTCTCATTTCCTAATCTAATTCCCACAGCATCACCCAATTTAATTCGACTACATTCCATTATTCTCGTTTTGCTTTTGTTGATGTTCATCTTATACCCTCCTTTCAAGACACTGTCCATTCCGTTCAGCTGCTCTTCCAGGTCCTTTGCTGTCTCTGACAGAACTACAATGCCATCGGTGAACCTAAAAGTTTTTATTTCCTCTCCATGGAATTCGTACTCCGAATTTTTCTTTTGTTTCCTTTACTGCTTGATTGAATAACGGCGGGGATAGGATACAACTCTGTCTCACTCCCTTCCCAACCACTGCTTCCCTTTCACGCCCCTCGACTTTTATAACTGCCATCTGGTTTCTGTACTATTTGTAAATAGCCTTTTGCTCCCTGTAATTTACCCCTGCCACCTTCAGACATTTGAGAGTATTCCAGTCAACACTGTCAAAACATTTCTGTCGCCGAACATTATGGCAGCAGTGCGCATGTAGCAGCATTACTGCATTTACTAGGCAGTCTTGTATTTTAATAACTGTTTAAATTTTGTGTCGAATTGTTTGTGCTCTCTGTAGATTAGTTCAGACGTTTTTTGCACAACAGTATTTAGCATGGATAGGGACTGCGACTGCTGTATTCGGATGCTGGCTGAGTTGGCATCTCTTCGCTCCCAGCTTCAGGCAGTGTTGGCTTCAGTCACACAGCTTGAGGCTGTTGCCAATGGGCACCACTGTGGGGGTCCGGATGGGGGTTTGTCGGGGACGGCCAGCTCGTCCCACACACCCCCCAATCGGACTGCGACTGTGGTTGCCCGGGATACTGCCCGCATTGAGGCTGATCCCTCACCTCTGGTAGAGTGGGAAGTCGTCTCGAGGTGTGGCAGGGGGCGAAAGTCATTCCGGAGGGCTGAACGGAAGGCCTCTACAGTTTGTCTGATGAACCAGTTCCAGGCTTTCAGGCTCTATCTCCGGCTGATACTGATCTTCGGCCGGACATGGCTGCTTGTCCTGTTCCAGAGGTTGCCACTCAGTCTGCAAGATCCAGGCAGTCACAGAGGGTGGGCTTACTGGTAGTTGGGAGCTCCAACGTCAGGCGCATAATGGGGCGCCTTAGGGATATGCTGCAAGGAAGGGGAACAAAACCAATGTGCAAACCGTGTGCATACCGGGGGGAGTCATCCAAGATGTGGAAAGGGTCCTTCCGGATGCCATGAAGGGTACAGGGTGCAGCCATCTGCAGGTGGTCGCTCATGTCGGCACCAATGATGTGTGTCGCTATGGATCGGAGGAAATCCTCTCTGGATTCCGGCTGCTATCTGATTTGGTGAAGACTGCCAGTCTCGCTAGCGGGATGAAAGCAGAGCTCACCATCTGCAGCATCGTCGACAGGACTGACTCCGTACCTTTGGTACAGAGCCGAGTGGAGGGTCTGAATCAGAGGCTGAGACGGTTCTGCGGCCGTGTGGGCTGCAGATTCCTCGACCTGTGTCATAGGGTGGTGAGGTTTCGGGTTCCGCTGGATAGGTCAGGAGTCCACTACACACAGCAGGCGTATACACGGGTGGCAGGGGTTGTATGGCGTGGACTGGGCAGTTTTTTAGGTTAGTTGGCCTCGGCCAAGTACAGAAAGGGCAACAGCCTCAAAGGGTGCGGGGCAAAGTCAGGACATGCGGGGACCAAGCAGCAATCGGTGCTGTAATTGTAAACTGGCGAAGCTGCGTTGGTAGAGTACTGGAACTTCAAGCGCTGATAGAAAGCACCGAAGTTGAAATCGTTATAGGTACAGAAAGCTGGCTGAAGCCAGAGATAAAATCTGCCGAAATTCTTACAATGGCACAGACGGTGTTTAGAAAGGATAGATTGCATGCAACCAGTGGTGGCGTATTTGTCGCTGTTAGTAGTAGTTTATCCTGTAGTGAAATAGAAGTGGATAGTTCCTGTGGGTTATTATGGGTGGAGGTTATACTCAACAACCGAGCTAGGTTAATAATTGGCTCCTTTTACCGACCTCTCGACTCAGCAGCATTAGTGGCAGAACAACTGAGAGAATATCTGGAATACATTTCACATAAATTTGCTCAGCATGTTATAGTCTTAGGTGGAGATATCAATTTATAGATAGAGACTGGGACACTCAGATGTTTAGGATGGTTGGTAGGGACAGAGCATCGAGTGCAATTATACTGAGTGTACTTTCCGAAAATTACCTCGAACAGTTAAACAGAGAACCGACTCATGGAGATAACATCTTGGACCTACTGATAACAAACATACCCGAACTTTTCGGCTCTGTAAGCGCAGAACAGGGAATCAGTGATCATAAGGCCGTTGCAGCATCCCTGAATATGGAAGTAAATAGGAATATAAAAAAAGGGAGGAAGGTTTATCTGTTTAGCAAGAGTAATAGGAGGCAGATTTCAGACTACCTAACAGATCAAAACGAAAATTTCTGTTCCGACACTGACAATGTTGAGTGTTTATGGAAAAAGTTCAAGGTAATCGTAAAATGCGTTTTAGACAGGTACGTGCCGAGTAAAACTCTGAGGGACGGGAAAAACCCACTGTGGTTCAACAACAAAGTTAGGAAACTACTGCGAAAGCAAAGAGAGCTTCACTGCAAATTTAAATGCAGCCAAAACCTCTCAGAGAAACAGAAGCTAAACGATGTCAAAGTTAGCGTAAGGAGGGCTATGCGTGAAGCGTTCAGTGAATTCGAAAGTAAAATTCTATGTACCGACTTGACACAAAATCCTAAGAAGTTCTGGTCTTACGTTAAATCAGTAAGTGGATCGAAACAGCATATCCAGACACTCCGAGATGATGATGTCATTGAAACAGAAGGTGACACACGTAAATCTGAGATACTAAACACCTTTTTCCAAAGCTGTTTCACAGAGAAAGACCGCACTGTAGTTCCTTCTCTAAATCCTTGCACAAACGAAAAAATGGCTGACATCGAAATAAGTATCCAAGGAATACAAAAGCAACTGAAATCAGTCAACGGAGGAAAGTCCACTGGACCTGGCGGGATACCAATTCGATTCTGCACAGAGTACGCGAAATAACTCCCCCCCCTTCTAACAGCCGTGTACCGCAAGTCTCTAGAGGAACGGAAGGTTCCAAATGATTGGAAAAGAGCACAGGTAGTCCCAGTCTTCAAGAAGGGTCGTCGATCAGATGCGCAAAACTATAGACCTATATCTCTGACATCGATCTGTTGCAGAATTTTGGAACATGTTTTTTGGTCGCGTTAACCCAGAATCTACTCTGTAGGAATCAACATGAATTCCGGAAACAGCGGTCGCTTGAGACCCAACTCGCTTTATTTGTTCGTGAGACCCAGAAAATATTAGATAATATTAGATACAGGCTCCCAGGTAGATGCCATTTTCCTTGACTTCCGGAAGGCGTTCGATACAGTTCCGCAATGTCGCCTGATAAACTAAGAGCCTACGGAATATCAGACCAGCTGTGTGGCTGGACTGAAGAGTTTTTAGCAAACAGAACACAGCATGTTGTTCTCAATGGAGAGACTTCTACAGACGTTAAAGTAACCTCTGGCGTGTCACAGGGGAGAGTTATAGGACCATTGCTTTTCACAATATATATAAATGACCTAGTATATAATGTCGGAAGTTCCATGCGGCTTTTCGCGGGTGATGCTGCAGTATACAGAGAAGTTGCAGCATTAGAAAATTGTAGCGAAATGCAGGAAGATCTGCAGCGGATAGGCACTTGGTGCACGGAGTGGCAACTGACCCTTAACATAGACAAATGTAACGTATTGCGAATACATGGAAAGATGGATCCTTTATTGTATGATTATATGATAGCGGAACAAACACTGGTAGCAGTTGCTTCTGTAAAATATCTGGGAGTATGCGTACGGAACGATTTGAAGTGGAATGATCATGTAAAATTAATTGTTGGTAAGGCGGGTGCCAGGTTGAGATTCATTGGGAGAGTCCTTAGAAAATGTAGTCCATCAACAAAGGAGGTCGCTTACAAAACACTCGTTCGACCTATACTTGAGTATTGCTCATCAGCGTGGAATCCGTACCAGGTGGGGTTGACAGAGGAGATAGAGAAGATCCAAAGAAGAGCGGCGCGTTTCGTCACAGGATTGTTTAGTAAGCGTGATAGCGTTACGGAGATGTTTAGCAAACTCAAGTGGCAAACTCTGCAGGAGAGGCGCTCTGCATCGCGATGTAGCTTGCTGTCCAGGTTTCGAGAGGGTGCGTTTCTGGATGAGGTACCGAATATATTGTTTCCCCCTACTTATACCTCCCGAGGAGATCAAGAATGTAAAATTAGAGATATTCGAGCGCGCACGGAGGCTTTCCGGCAGTTGTTCTTCCCGCGAACCATACGTGACTGGAACAGGAAAGGGAGGTAATGACAGTGGCACGTAAAGTGAGCCACCGCTACACACCGTTGGGTAACTTGCGGAGTATAAATGTAGATGTAGATGTAAGTCTACAAATGCTAGAAACGTAGGTTTGCCTTTTCTTAATCTATTTTCTAAGATAAGTCGTAGGGTCATATTGCCTCATATGTTCCAACATTTCTATGGAATCCAAACTGATCTTCCCCGAGGTCGGCTTCTACCAGTTTTTCCATTCGTCTGTAAGGAAGTCGTGTCAGTACTTTGCAGCCGTGGATTATTAAACTGATAGTTCGGTAATTTTCACATCTGTCAACACCTGTTTTCTTTGGGATTGGAATTATTATATTCTTCTTGAGGTCTGAGGGTATTTCGCCTGTCTCATACATCTTGCTGTCTAGATGGTAGAGTTTTATTAGGCCTGGCTCTCCCAAGGCTGTCAGTAGTTTTAAAGGAGTGTTGTCTACCCCGACGGCCTTGTAGGTTAGGGACAGGAAAGCAGCTGAACTGGCGCCCGATCGCAAGACTTGCTACAGGCCGTTGAACCACACGAAATTATTATTGTTATAGCGGTATCGAGAAATATTGTTGTGGCTCTGTGAACAAAAATCTTATTTGTGCGTACAGGAATTAAGATATTCTAGCCTGGGTGCTGCATCAAGCTTATAAATTGTATTGCAATACATATCTGTTTAAGGTTTATTGCAAGTACTAGTTACTATAAGGCTGGCGATGGCCTGCTCCTTACTTGGGCTTGTTTCGATTTCTTTACTGTATATCGTCAAATGGGGTGAAGATGGCCAATTTTAGCCCTTAAACTTGGATCTTTCTGAAACCTATAATATTAATATATTGATTTTTCTTTCAGAGCATGGAAATTGGGCTGAAGTAACAAAAAGTTTGGCTTTTATTACCTTTTGCTCTACAAATTGGAAAATTTAAAAAAAAATGCTGTGTCGGTCAAATTCACCCTGCCTGCGGATGAATATGTACAATTACCAGTTATGTGATAATTGTAGATTGTTTATGAGTCTAAGGTGATTTAAATTGTTCTGAAAAGTAATCGGTAACAGAAAACAAAACATGGCATAATAATTAAATTTGATTACAATATCAGAGTAGCATACAAAGAAAGTTAAAGTGCAAAACGATGTGATCACAAATTTGTTTTACGAAATTCCGAAGAAACCCGCACAGAAAGCACATCCACTGTGCATTGCACCCCGACATGCCAGGTTCAAAAGAAAAATCTCTCCCTCTTCCAGTTATTTGGTATGGTAAGTTTTTTATAACATCCGAGACCTTGGACTTAATGTAGCATCAATGACAGCCCACACAAAATGAGACTCAACCTGGGAAACGTTGTTAACATCTAGCTATCCTCGGCATTTCGTAAGAACATTCGAACGTAAGTATGATAGTCAAAATAAAAGAATTTCCATCACCAAGATGTAGTTAAATAAAATAAAATAATTTTTTAACTGTTCGGTCAACTTCACCCCAACAGTCAACTTCAACCCGTTTTACACTAATTTTATTTTAGCGGCGAAGATTGTATTTTCGAGATCTGACTTGCAACAATGACTTTCTCATTGCACACCTGCACTGTCGTACACAGTTCTTTTGCTGCATGCTCTGTGTCACATTCCTTCTGCGTCCATAAAGGCACAGTCTTGACACAGTCACGAATGTTCGTTCATAACACAGCCACTCATTAGAAGTCAATCTTAGGCTTCTCGAGTGGTCAAATTCATCCTAGTTCTACAAAGAATTTGCGAAGTTTTGTTTATGTGTCTATAAATAGGAAAGTATAATAGATTAACTTTTGTTATTGCCCTAACTGTCGTCGTGAAGACACAATGCTGGACTTACGCAAGACATAGACACATGTCAGCCACACGAATAAAAGTTTTAGCTCATTAAAAATGTTTAAAAAATCAGATAGATGTTCAGAATAGTATAATTTAGTCATTGCCATATACTAAAAACTTTCGTTTGGTAAATATAGTAATTAAAATAAAAGAATTTTCACCACCAACGTGTAATTACTTAATATGAAACGTATTTGAACCTTCCGGTCAACTTCTTCCCATCTGACGGTACATATATGACTCAGAGCGCAGTGTGATTCCGACAGAACTCACTCGCTGTATCTGAAGACATTGTACTATACGTGTACACCTGCCAGCTCATTAACATACTTTGCTTGTGTAATAAGAACTCTTGCGCAACGCGAACAACACCGCAGTGCTAAAGCCTTCACATTGCTCTAGCAAACACTCAAACAGTAAACATGTATAACAATAAGACGCACAGCACCGTGATTTTTATGAGTACAATAATTGCCACAACCCTGTGAGGCAAATCCGAAGGACTACTTTGGGCACTGTACGATGAGCAGTTTTAAAAGCGTCGCTACTAGAGCTGTTGTTTCATCTGTGGTGACTAGACAAGGGTGCGCAACGTTTAAGACGCTGGGCGCACGAATGGTGTTCAGATCTACACTTAGAAAACCAGATTTCGATTTCCCATTACTTTCCTTCGTGCCTAGTTGGTGTCTTCAATAACTGTGCGGTCGATTTCTCTGCCGAGCTTGTCCCACTGACCTATGTGTTAACGAGGGGCACCGAACGAAGTGGCGTTTCGAAAGAAACTGGACTGGTATTCGGGAGGGCGACAGTTCAAATCACCTTTGGCCATCCATACTCATGTTTTACGCGCTGTACCTAAATCGCTCAAGGATGACTCCTTTGAAAACAGTACAGGCATCTCTTCCATATTCTTCCCAAACTTGAGCATGTGCTCCGTCAGTAACGCCCTAGGCGTCGACGGAACGTGAAACCCTAATCTGCTTTCCTTGCGCTAACCCTTCCTTACTTACTTTTATTGAAGTCCCAGTTGCATAAGACCAATGGATAAAATATTAATCACCGCTCGTTGTGCCGATCTCTTCTATTGAAAAACATCGACGCAACGAATCTTTCTGTCGCTCTAGATTACTGCATCCAAAGATGCTAAAGACATTATTTAGTTGTCCCTTACGTGTAGTTTGTTACAGAACACCTTCCGAAGTGTCATTTAAGCCTCAAATACGAATACAAAAATTGTCAAACATCCGAACACTGCAATTAGATACTAATTACTATTTGAATTACACAGCAATTAATAAGGAAGTTTTGATCAGAAGCCAAATAGAAAGCTCATGGCAACATCAGATTCAAGTATACTTAATATCCAGACTCTCGTAATCGGTAGGAATATTTTTTGTTAACACAGAAGCCACTAATTTGCTAACTCTTTAATGACTACTAATGTACATTAGAATTAATTTTTACCTCATATTCTGTCAGAAAAGTTTTATTCATAAAAGTTTCCTGTATAATAAGTCAGCAATGCAAAATGCTTGCAACATGGTTTGTAATTAAAGAGAAATTTTGAAATATGTGGTTACTATTAAATGAAAGAATATTTAATTTGTAACTCCAATTTATGTTAGGAAAACGACGCAACTTATATTTTGCGTATAAATTAATCAAATGTAATACACATTGTCATTTGCCATTCATTATCTTGTTTCATGCTTCTAAATTGTTTCTTTCACAAATTACCTACTCAAAATCATCAGGGAATAATGTACTTCAATTGCGCTGTCCACAGTTTATCAAATGGCTCTAAGCACTATGAGACTTAACATCTAAGGCCATCAGTCCTCTAGACTTAGAACTACTTAAACCTAACTAACCTAAGGACATTACACACATCCATGCCCGAGGCAGGATTCGAACCTGCGACCGCAGCAGTAGCGCGGTTCTGGACTGAAGCGCCAGGAGCCGCTCGGTTACAGCGGCCGGCGCACAGTTTATCTCTGACTATTAATTTTCCATTGTAATTTGGTAAATTTGCATCTTAAACAATACTATTGATTGTTACTAAAAGTATAAATAGAGGTGCAACAGCACAGTCGTTACGCAGATTTCAGAGGGTCAAAATGTAATCTTCATTACTGCATATCACTGGGTCAAATCTTCATTGCTGCATGTCACTTATGGGTTGTAATAAAAGAATTCGTTGCAACTTCTGGACTTTCATTGATGATTTCCACGCCGTGTCAAGATTGCTACAGTTTTTTATACCAACACGTTACGGGCAACATGACATAAGCAGCAAAGCAGATATGCAGATCTAAAAGCTGAATATTAAATTCTACCGCCGAGTTTACACCACCCAAGAACTTTATTGAGATTTTCATTCTTATCAGCTCCAGTCTAAATTTTCGGTTCAAGTACATCGTGTTCTATGCCCGGTGGATGGTTCAAATGGCTCTGAGCACTATGGGACTTAACAGCGGAGGTAATCAGTCCCCTAGAACTTAAAACTACTTAAACCTAACTAACCTAAGGACATCACACACAACCATGCAGGAGGCAGGATACGAACCTGCGACCGTAGCGGTCTCGTGGGTCCAGACTGAAGCGCCTAGAACCGCTCGGCCACTCCGGCCGGCTATACCCGGTGGAGGAACCTTTTTTTATTATTCATTTTTGGTGAGACTACTCAATAACATTTCAAAGTGAACAGCTTTATTTAGCAGTTTTGAATAATTATATTTACTCAGATACCCAGCTGTAATGTTACAAGTTGCACATCGAGGACTACGTTGGACAAACTGCTAGACTTAATCCTTTCGGTCTGTAATTCGTGTTTCGCTGATTGTCGAGAAGAGGCCTGGTTACGTAAAAGGTGTACAACTTTGCTTCCGCTGTTTGCGGATAGGTGGCGACAACGGTTAAGTAACAGTCGAAAGAACCAGATCGCAGGCGTCAGGAATTTAGCTTGGACCACGGTCAACATAACTTCATTCAAACATTAGTCGATTTGTGTCTGCATCATAAACTTGTTCTTGATTGAAAATGTCAGTTTATGAGCCTAATTCTCTTCTTTTGCGGGAGTTGTTACTGTTTTGTATCAGTATGAAGAAAACAGCGGTTGAGTCTCATCGAATGTTGTCAAGTACGTATGGTAAGGACGCTATTAGTGAAAGAACGCATCGTGAGTAGTTTCAACGCCTTAACAACGGTGATTTTAACGTCGTAGACCGGCATAGTGGTGGAAGAGAGAATGTTTTCGAAGCTGCAGAATTGGAGGCATTGCTGAGGGAAGACTCGCGTCAAACTCAAGAAGAATTGGCACGATTAGTGGGAGTGGCACAGCAAGCCATTTCAAAACGTCTCAAGGCTATGGACATGATTCAGGAAGAAGGAACGTGGGTCCCGTGTGAGCTGAAACCAAGAGACGTTGAACGGCGTTTGTGTGTTTGTGAACAGTTGCTTCGGAGGAAAAAACGAAAAGGATGTCTGCATCGCATTGTGACCGGGGACGAAAAATGGGTTCATTACGATAAATCTAAACGCAAAAAATCATGGGGATATCCCGGCCATGCTTCCACGTTGACGGCCAAACCGAATATTCACGGCTCCAAGATCATGCTCTGCATTTGGTGGGACCAGCTCGGCGTCTTGTACTATGGGGTGTTAAAACCAAGTGAAACAATCACAAGGGCTCGTTATCGAACGCAATTAATGCGTTTGAGCAGAGCATTAAAAGACAAAAGGCCGCAATACAGCGAGAGGCACGATAAAGTGATTTTACAGCACGACAACGCTCGACCCCACGTTGCAAATGAGGTCAAAACGTTTATGGAAACGTTAAGATGGAAGTCCTACCCCACCCGCCGTATTCTCCAGACATTGCTCCTTCTGACTATCACCTGTGTAGATCAATGGCGCATGGCCTGGCTGATCAACAATTCCGATCTCATGAAGAAGTCACAAATTTGATCGATTCGTGGATCGCTTCAAAATATGAACAATTTTTTTCGACGCGGGATTAGTACATTGCCCGAAAGATGGGAGAAAGTTGTGGCCAGCGATGGAAAATACTTTGAATGATGCAAGTGTAACCAATTTTATTCATTAAATCCTGAAATGTTGAGGAAAAAACGGCGGAAGCAAAGTTATACACCTTCTAAAAGTGTCTTGGTGTGCCCACTGGAGTTTTTCTCCGTAGGTCGCGGGTCCTAGCTTTACTGTTTCTAACAGTGAAATTCAATGTGGCTTTTGAGATTACTAGTACGGTCACAACAATAACGTCACGAGTCTTTACTTTAAGAAAAAGGGTTGCCACAATATTCATTTGTCCAAAGAAATAAGAAAACATACCTGGTGATATAACATAGTCAATCCCAAGTGACAATCAGTTTTAATTCATAAAATAACCAGTGTAATGATCACGAGGTCTATCATATTACCTCGAGCACCAGAAATATTAAACAGGAATTCACCATCTTTATGTATCCCTAGAGAAAATTATCATTTTTATCGCTTCCAGTTACCTGAAAATAGTTAGTCCGTTTGAACATGAGTGATAAATGTTCGCTCCACCGATGCTGACTGATAACTGATACCAGACTGTTACAAGATTGTCACTGTTTCCCGCCTGCCACTACAGGGGAAACTTTCGTGATAGCTCGCCCATCTCCACCGATATTCGTCATAGTGATCTGATTCATTTATTATCTTTATGAAGATAATTTTTAATAAACAAACCTGCGTTACAAAGCGTCAGCATGGGTATTTGAGGATTGTTAAGGTCTGTATCTACTAGCAAGTAACCTCCGCAAATAACTTCTGCAAGTACTTGCTGAGATGTTTATATTAGAACAAAAACTTGCACAAGCTGGTACCTGCAATTCGCTTGGGCTTGCACAAGTGTTTCCACTAGAATAGCATCGTGAGATAGTCAAAATGGCTCTAATCACTATGGGACTTAACATCTTAGGTTGATAGTCAAGAGAAAGAATTTTACGGTGTCATGTCGTGACTGAAAACAGAACAGCCGCGACAGTTGTTGCAATATTGTTATTGAATAGAAACCATTAAGAAAAACGAAGTTAAGAAGACAAGAAACGTTAAGAAGAAAAGAAATGGATGCGGAGATACTTATTTACGTTATCAAGAAACACTACTGAATGAAATAAAATCAGAGGACTTCGCTCGGATTAACACCTGTCTGACAATGTCGTATGGTGGTTCCGAAAATTTGTCGTCTATTCTACAACCAAATGTTCGAAAACAGGATACGAAAATACGGCAAGCTATGTCACCGAGAGATGGCCTTGTAATAACCCTTCGATATTTTTGCGAACAGTATTTTTTAATGCAAATGTAATAGACTTACGTTTATGCTACCACAAAAAAAATCAGCTAGCATTTAAAGAAGTCTGTACTGCCATTCTACTTTCCCTTCTGGTAAAACAGAGAAATCGGTAAAGTCATTTCGCACTTCCTTGCCTGCAGTGTTTAGGGGTTGCAATGGTATGTTTGTTTCGATCCATTTGTCTTTGCACCATTCTTCTTTCCGACACTGACATTCTCGTACCGATAATGAACACACAGAACTTCTGGAAGATACAGAAAAACTTGCAGCAACTGGTAAGTCCGGTAAGTAGCTGCAGCAAGATGCAAGAAACTGTTTTCATTAACTGGAGAAAGCCACTTTTGGACGTTGGCGTAACATGGAGAAGTCAACTTGCTGTCAAAGAACGTACAGAAGTAGCTTCTGCAAGCGACTTGCTCAAGTTTACTTGCTGGTGGGCACATCACACGCCTTTACATTGATTTTCAGTAACTAACATTCAGTATTATTGGTGGATGTCATACTTCTTGGCGCCAGTTTGATAAGGGGTCTCTCTGATCTGTCCTCATCCAACGACAGAGCAACCTGGCGCCAGAGCTTCCCCCCATACTCCAGGAACACGTGGGGTTGCCATACCTAGCTGGGACCTCGTCGGGACACTCTAAGATGGGGGTGTATAAGTAAAGTAAAAAATTTATTAAATACAATTACTTTTTTATTTAGGACGCAATTACATGGAACTTGTTGCGGCAGAAGTAGTTGGTACACCATATTTTTCGGAAGATTTCATCGTTTTCAGCAAGTCTTTTTTCGCTTTTATAAAACTCCATGCAAATCAGCTGGTGGTTAAACTGACATTGTAACATTGTTAGCACTGTTCCTGGCAGCAGACGATTTTCATCAGTCCACTGGGCCATCAACGAAAATACTCTTTCCACAGGGGCGTTGTGTATGGGAATAGGAAATAAATACTCGCACAATTTTAGCAGTTGGCATTTGCGTACAGGCTTTTCGTTTTCCTTAAGAAAGTAAATCCTCCTTTCTTCCACGGAGTATTTAGACTTACATTCTTCCTAGCCACGCTTAAGTCCTAAAAAGATCTTCAGATACATATATTCCTGAAAGCCAATGTCATCTGAAATCTTCACACGCCTTTTAGTCAGGTGTGTTGTCAATCATCACCCAATCTGGAATTTCAGATAACGTCATCCAGTCAAATACATGATATTTGTTAAAAGAAATAGCCCATTTCCCTAAGTAATCAAATGCTATGACGTGGGAAAATCATTGTCTCTTCCTCATATTTCGGAATCAAATTAATTATTTCTTGGCTAGGGTTCTCATTCTTTAATACGTTCAAATTCATATCAGTTTTCATGGCAATAAAATTGGCAGTCTTCCTTTCATTCATAAATCTTTGAGTGCCGATTAATGTCTTCCTTATTTTAATATCGAGACTTTATTCTTCTTCCCACTTTTTATATTTTTTTTCAAACAGAGCCAAGTTTGACTGCAGAAACATGAAGTAAATTTCACTAATCGCACTACTGAAAAAATCTGAAATTATTTTTGGTGGCCCGTATTCGGCCTAAAAATACAGGTGTCCGAAAAGTCTTTCCCTGATTACATAAATTGATAGCTCAGGCTAGAAGTAAGATACAAATAAGAAACTGGTGTCTAATTGTTTACAAACTATGAAAGTTTTTCTTCACACATCAGCACTTCCACATGAGCACCCTTGGTAGCACGTAGCACATCTAGGCGATATTCAGTTTCCGTCCACACATTAGCCAACATCACTGGAGGGATCGATTCAACGACTGTGGTTATCCGTTGCCACGTGTTCGGTAGACCTCGTCCTTGACATAACCCTATAAAATGAAGTGTAATAGGATTATGTCAGGAGCGCGTGGAGACCAAACCGTTGGCCCATCACGACCAATCCATCGCCCAGGAAAGGTCATATCGAGATAGGCACGGACGCCCAAACCCCAATGAGGCGGTGCACCGCCTTGCTGAAACAAGACATCGGGGTGATACTGAAGCAGCTGAGGAACAGCATTCAGTTGCAACATGTCCAGATACACTGCAGATGTGATGGTAGCCTCAGCGAAGAAGAATGGCCCGATAATTCGATCGTGCAATAGCGCGCACCAAACATTCACCTTTGGAATGCCTCTGGTGCACTCCATGACCTCTCCAGGGGGTTGTGAACCCCAAATGTGCACATTATGGCGATTCACTACTCCACTGACAAAAAAGGTCGCTTCGTCGGAAAAGGCAATTCGTCTGAGATAACCATCACCGTCCTCAATACGTGATAGCATTTTGACCGCAAAGTCATATCGACGTATACTGTCATTGGGCAACAAGGCGTGAACGATTTGCACTCTGTATGCACGAAACAATAAACGTTTGTGTAAAATGTCATGGAGAGAGCTTTTTGGCATCTGTAATTCATGTGAGGCTTTACGCATCGATTTCTTCTGACTTCGCAGAAAAGACTGCCTTACAGCTTCCACCCTGTTTGCTGAGGTTCTTGGTCGACCAGACCTCGGAAGGTCAGCAACCGATCCTGTGTCCTTGAACCTCTCATACCAGGCTTTAATGCTCTTGACATCAGGTGGATTCCTTTCACATGTTGTTTGGAAATGTCTCTGCACTGTGGGTGATGATCGTGTCACATGGTACCACAGAACACACTGTGCCTTCTCCTGATTGGTTAAAATATCTTCTTGGGCGCTGCACCTCATACACTACTTACGTACTGCGAACCTAAAACAGAAAAAAACTTTGATAGTTGTAAACAATTCGACACAAGTTTCATATTTGTATCATAGTTCTAGCCTGAGTTATCAATTTATGTAATCAGGGAAAGTCTTTTCGGACACCCTGTATTGTTTTAATGGAATCTAAAGCTTAAGCATTCCTCAACTGCGGGCATTAACGATAGCCGTCTTGTTTTTAAGTGAGACAGAAGAGTCTGATGATTGACATCACGTATAAGCAGAAGTCTTGCAGCTTCTCTGTCCTTACCGTGTATTGTGGAGAATGTGGGCAGGGCGTCCAATTCTTTCTACATTTTTTCCTAGTCCGTCTTTAATTTGGTGAAACACGTTCCGCTGGCCGCGTCGATGAAGCTTGGTATTGGTATTATCTCCACAAAAAGCGATTAATTTACTAATGGAATTGGCAGCTGTCTTAAAGCTCGTAGACAGAAATGTGCTATTATCTCCTGTTTTTCGTTAGTCAGCGAATCAAACCTCAACAGTGTCTGTTGGATTCCTTCAGGTGCAGTAAAGTACTGAACTATTCTTCTCGGACTTGTGATTCGAGGCATCAGTGCCTACGCCGAGGAATGAAACTTCTAGCAATTGTTTTGTGTATTGGGACACGGAATGCGGAGCGAGAATATTTTTAACAATCTCTGTAGCTTTGGTGCTGGCTGTGGATTGCTTCGCGGCGACTTTGGAGTTAGGAAAAATTGTAGAGGAATTCAATTTTGCGGTGCAGTCAAGAGAACTGTAGGATGACGGATGCTTGACAACTTTATAAGCTGTTGTTAGTTCGGCAGCAGCAACGAACAATTCTTCCGGGATATCTTCTTTAACTACACTCCTGGAAATTGAAATAAGAACACCGTGAATTCATTGTCCCAGAAAGGGGAAACTTTATTGACACATTCCTGGGGTCAGATACATCACATGATCACACTGACAGAACCACAGGCACATAGACACGGGCAACAGAGCATGCACAATGTCGGCACTAGTACAGTGTATATCCACCTTTCGCAGCAATGCAGGCTGCTATTCTCCCATGGAGACGATCGTAGAGATGCTGGATGTAGTCCTGTGGAACGGCTTGCCATGCCATTTCCACCTGGCGCCTCAGTTGGACCAGCGTTCGTGCTGGACGTGCAGACCGCGTGAGACGACGCTTCATCCAGTCCCAAACATGCTCAATGGGGGACAGATCCGGAGATCTTGCTGGGCAGGGTAGTTGACTTACACCTTCTAGAGCACGTTGGGTGGCACGGGATACATGCGGATGTGCATTGTCCTGTTGGAACAGCAAGTTCCCTTGCCGGTCTAGGAATGGTAGGACGATGGGTTCGATGACGGTTTGGATGTACCGTGCACTATTCAGTGTCCCCTCGACGATCACCAGAGGTGTACGGCCAGTGTAGGAGATCGCTCCCCACACCATGATGCCGGGTGTTGGCCCTGTGTGCCTCGGTCGTATGCAGTCCTGATTGTGGCGCTCACCTGCATGGCGCCAAACACGCATACGACCATCATTGGCACCAAGGCAGAAGCGACTCTCATCGCTGAAGACGACACGTCTCCATTCGTCCTTCCGTTCACGCCTGTCGCGACACCAGTGGAGGCGGGCTGCACGATGTTGGGGCGTGAGCGGAAGACGGCCTAACGGTGTGCGGGACCGTAGCCCAGTTTCATGGAGACGTTTGCGAATGGTCCTCGCCGATACCCCAGGAGCAACAGTGTCCCTAATTTGCTGGGAAGTGGCGGTGCGGTCCCCTACTGCACTGCGTAGGATCCTACGGTCTTGGCGTGCATCCGTGCGTCGATGCGGTCCGGTCCCAGGTCGACGGGCACGTGCACCTTCCGCCGACCACTGGCGACAACATCGATGTACGGTGGAAAACATCGATGTACGGTGGAGTCCTCACGCCCCACGTGTTGAGCAATTCGGCGGTACGTCCACCCGTCCTCCCGCATGCCCACTATACGCCCTCGCTCAAAGTCCGTCAACTGCTCATACGGTTCACGTCCACGCTGTCGCGGCATGCTACCAGTGTTAAAGAAAGCGATGGAGCTCTGTATGCCACGGCAAACTGGCTGACACTGACGGCGGCGGTGCACAAATGCTGCGCAGCTAGCGCCATTCGACGGCCAACACCGCGGTTCCTGGTGTGTCCGCTGTGCCGTGCGTGTGATCATTGCTTGTACAGCCCTCTCGCAGTGTCCGGAGCAAGTATGGTGGATCTGACACACCGGTGTCAATGTGTTCTTTTTTCCATTTCCAGGAGTGTATAAATGTAGAAATAGGCTTCGATGTCGAATCTACAGGGTGACAATTATTGTGCTATATGAAGAAAAAAACCTAAATTAGTTACAAAGTATGGCGTGCACACACTTTATTTAACATGTAAACGCCACTACAGATATTCGGTTTTAGGTTATGGGATGTTCGATATGCCGCCGTCATTGCCGATGATGTGGCGCTCTGCATGACCTCATAAAGTGTTAGAACATCGATGCTGTCGACGGGCACATGAATGGTTGTGTTCAGCTCAGCAATGGTTTTTGGGTTTTTGCTGTACACGTTGTCCTTGATACAGCCCCACGAATCGAAATCGCATGTGTTGAGATTCGGAGAATATGGCGGTCAATCGAGGCCCACGACAGTTGCCTCTGGTACCCAGAGCCAGAATGTGGTCCCCAAAGCGCTCCTCCAGGACATCACCCCCCTGGTTCCATGGGATCGAGCTCCGTCTTGCATGAACCACATCTTGTCGAAATCAGGGCCACTTTGGATAGTGGGGATGAAATCATCTACCAAAACCTTCACGTAGCGTTCGGTAGTCACCGTGTCAACAAGGCACATCGCACCGATCATCCTGTGACTGGACATTCCACACCACAGAGTTACCCGGGAAGGGCGGATTCTCAGTCCCCCAATTGCGCCAGTTTTGCTTATTGACGAACCCATCCAAATGAAAGTGGGCTTCGTCGCTAAACCAAACCAAAGAGCGCATACTAATTCCCATCATGCCGCGCGGCCAACCGTGCACTTTGAACGTCCTATCGCAAACCGTTCAGATGTTATGACGATTTTTATTTCGTACAGTTCAATTCATGTCACCCTGTATTTGTATGGCTCTTCGTAGAAATGTGATGCCTCACACCTGCCATACCTCCGTGAATTACTGAGATGAAACTGCTACCTCACACAGCGCTTCCTGATCTATACATCCTTTCTTGACAAAAGACCAGTCTTTTGTGTAATCATCCCAAAACGCAACATTTTCTCTTTCCATCGTGATGCATTTTTGTAAGCTATGATAAGTTTTTAGACGGTAAACAGCCGACAGTAACACTTTAGTCAATGAAGTAACGTCACTAACACTTCACGCCCCATGTACCCGCAGTACACACTTCAAACATTACCACGTTCACTTATTGTTCGTATTACGTTTAGAAGGAATCGTCTCATCAGATCGCTATTCAAATGGGAACTACCCGATTATACTCCGTGGCACAACTTAAATAGTTCCAGCCCCATACTTAACAGAAGAATGCTGAATATTAAATGGGTAGATCACATAACGAATGAGGAGGTACTGAATAGGATTGGGGAGAAGAGGAGTTTGTGGCACAACTTGAGTAGAAGAAGGGATAGGTTGGTAGGACATGTTCTGAGGCATCAAGGGATCACAAATTTTGTATTGGAGGGCAGCGTGGAGGGTAAAAATTGTAGAGGGAGACCAAGAGATTCAGAAGGATGTAGGTTGCAGTAAGTACTGGGAGATGAAGAAGCTTGCACAGGATAGAGTAGCGTGGAGAGCTGCATCAAAACAGTCTCAGTACTGAAGACCACAACAACAACAAACCCTATACTACTGGAGAAAACTGGCATTTTCTCGGTTGACGGCGCACTTTGTGATATAAATAAAACTGAGACTGCATTTACATATTGCGCTAACAGGTGGCGTTAATTCAGTTCTTGAGCCAAGCTCGAAGCAGTATTTTTGCAAAATCAGGACAAAATTGGGTCTAGTGGGGATGTCGGGACAAGAAGGTCCATATCGGCGACTGTCTGATATATCGGGACAGATGGCAACCGTAGGCCCACGTGCCGTGACCATCCGTCGTTTGTAGAGTGGGTAATATAAGTCAGCTCCTCCAAGTGACATTAATTAATTTAACCATTGTCAAATTCACTAAAATACCAGAGTACGATAGTGGTAGATTTTATATGTTGTTTGTTTCACTATAAGTACTGAAGAAGCATAATGCAACGTTTCTTGCCACAAATTGCAGTGCAGAGGTGGTTGGAGCGACAAGAGAACTGTGGTGTGGCAGCTTCTAGAATGCTCTAATGGAGGGTACATCTGCCAAGATGAAGGCACTACACAGAAAATGTGAGGAACACCCCTCTTGAAAAACAGATTTGGCCAAAACAGCAGTCCAGGATTGTACAACGTTTACACGAGAAATTGTGCACCATTTGCAGCCACGTAAACCGGCATAAGAACGGTAGTCGTAAAAAGAGCCTAACCAACAAGGACGGAAGACGAGTATCATGCCTTGTCAATGGTAATCTCTTTCAAATACGACAGGAATTACTGCAATCAGTGAGCGAAGATCCTTCTGAACCAGGTTCCAAGCGACCGTTCCAAACAGAATACAGGCATTGAAGATATGGAGTTGTGTACCTTTCAAAAGGCCGTTGTTCACTATACGTCATCAGTGGGCCACATAACACAAAAACCGTGCGGTCTGAGGCGTCTTGCCAGGATTCACGCGGCCACCTCCGTCGGAGGTTCGAGTCCTCCCTCGGGCATGGGTGTTTGTGTTGTCCTCCAACTAAGTTATTTTAAGTTAGATTAAGTAGTGTGTTAGCCTAGGGACCGATGACCGTAGCAGTTTGGTCTTACCACCACCACCACCATCACCTCTGACAGTAATTGACTGGAAGGCGTGTAGTGCGGTGCCATAAGTTGCGATATGGATCTCTTCAAATGACGCAAGGCGTCGAGTCTAGTAATGGCCAAATGACGATGTTTGAGCCGCAGTGAGTGGAGGGTGCAGTTCGGACTGGAAGTGGTTTTGAGATGTTTTGATTGTGTCTTTCGTACCGTGATCTGGGTCCAAGGACGCCCATACGATAGCTTGTAATTTGCAGGCGGGGAAGGGGGGGGGGGGGGGGGGAGAGGCAATGGCAGGGGACTGCTTTCCCTTCGGATATGAACGTATACCTCAGGGCAGGGTATTTTGGAAGACGAATGGCGACTTGTAAGTAGGCTTAAAAAGTTCCATTTTCGAGCCTGTTAAAAACCTGCTTAATACCGACGTTTAAATCATTTGCTTGAAAGAAAAACGTCTGACTTCAGTATATTTTTTCCTTTCCCTGTGAGATGAGAGCTAGGTTGGGGGGATACGCCCTGCCCTCCCCCCTCCCAACTGCTCCCAGACGTGGGCACCACCTCTTGGTCCACTCTTCAAAATCACTACGAACATGAACCAGGATGTCTGTTTTAAAATTCTTGGTGACCAAGTGTAGCCCTGTCCTCTATATCTCCGTGGTGAATAAGCTGTGGATACTCCTATCTTCCAAGATGACTATAAATGTGTTCAGTGGGTGCTTGCATAGTTTCGTGGCTTGATGAACACTCGGGCACACGAATGCTCATCGACTGGCCATCTAAATCACGCGATCTTAATCCCACAGAAATGTCGGAACTACTTGGAACATCGGGTGTTTGGTATCCCCACCAGACTCGCTTACATTTGACAGGGAGTTGTTTGCGATCGAGAGTTGGAGAGATCCTCGACTCCATCTTATGGGGCGTGAATGTCCCATACACTGGGACTCCAAACTCAGGCACATGCTAGCAAGGACACAGATCTTGTTTAGCTGCCCACGCTAGCTTTGCATAAGTGTTAAATTCTTCATGCTGTCGCACTCCTGCAGTTTCCGTGTTTGTCCCTGACCATGCCTTCAGACACTCTGCTAGCCGGATAGGTTGAAAAATGGTGTTCTTCGTGGGTGGCACGCACTGTGGCACTCCGTCCTGCTCCTGAGGGTTTTTCGTGGATGCTACCATCTCGCTGCATGAGATATACAAGTTGAATCGTAGCAATCAACATCCCAACAATTTAATAGCTCTATGGGATCTAATCATCAGTTAGGGTCTTCAACTAGACTTGGCATAGAGTGAATCGGGGAAGATTATAATCAGGGTATAATGCCGTATTGCTCGAGATACTTCATTTTAATAAAGCTCGCATGTTAGTGGTGCTTAACTTGGGTGTAGACAGTCTGAATTCTGGTTTTGGAAGAATATTTCATCACTATTATTTGGCCAACAAGGGCAGGAGAGGTGGTGGTGTATATTTCGTCGTCATCAGACATTATGGCTATGTCTTAGGTTAAATTCCAAAGCTCTCTGCACCTTTTCATGGAATGTTGATGGCCATCTGCCTGTCGCATGTTCCGCTGGTGCTGGGTTCACCCACTCCCATCAGATCTCCCATAACAACACAAAGCACTACATTATATGAGCACTCATCAGAGGCACCCACACATCACACATACACAAGTGACAGTTCATTACAGGGGGGAGAATACCACCTCCACTAGGACCTTGTTCAGAACAGTAATGCAGGATACCCTCATCTGCCCCAATGCTCATACTTTGAGTATTAGACTGAACTGGCTTATTGTCTAAATGGGATCACGTTGCAACTACAAATCATCCATTATTGTTTCTGATTCTCCTAATATTGTCTCATCTTCCCTAGATGTCAGTTTTCTTCTTCTTTCCATATTGTTTCTGTTACAGTTTTAGTCTGAAGATTGGTTTGATGCAGCTCTCCACACCATTGTATCCTGTACAACTCTATAGTTTTTAGTCTGAAGATTGGTTTGATGCAGCTCTCCACACCATTGTATCCTGTACAACTCTATAGTTTTTAGTCTGAAGATTGGTTTGATGCAGCTCTCCACACATTGTATTCTGTCCAACTCTCTTCACCTCCCTATAGGTATTGCATTACATCCATTTGGGACTGCCTACTCGACTCATGTTACGTCTCCCCCCACACATAAACAGTTCCCTCTATTATCAAACTGACAGTTCTTTGATCCTTCAGGCTATTCCTTGGCATAGCCAGATTTAATCCAAATACATTACATTACCCTTGCTTGTCCTTTTGTCTTTTCAAAATAGTGCCCAAACCGTTCAACTGCTCTTTCAAGTCCTTTGCCAACTCTGAGAGAATTACACTGTCATCGGCAAAAGTCAGAGTTTTTATTTCCTCTCCCTGAAATGCAATTGCTTTTCCCAGTTTCTATTGGTTTCCTTTATTGCCTGCTGAATAAATACGGGGATAGGCTACAACCCTGCCTCGCTTCCTTCTCAATCACTACTTCACTTTCATATCATGTGACTCAGAACTGTAGTACGATTTCTCAATGAGTTGTGAATAGTCTTTTGCACCCTTATTTCAGCCATGATAGCACCAGAATCTGAAAGTGTGTAGTCCAATCAACATTGTCAAAAGTTTACTCTAAATCTACAAATGCTACTAATGTAGGTCTGCCTTTCCTTAAAGGTATCTTCTCTGAAGGCATATAGTTATTACTGCCTTGCATGCTCATACTGCTTCTTGGTTTCTCTATCTCCATCTACATGTACATCTATACTCTGACAACCAATGTGCAGTGCATGGTCGGGGGTACAGCCCAATGTACCAGTCATAAGGATTTTTCTTCCCGGTACCCTTCACTATGGAACACGGGAAGAATGACTGTTTAAATGTCTCTGTGCATGCTGCAATTAATATTATCGTGTCCTCACAACCCCTATGGGAACGAAATGTGGGGGGTTGTAGGATAGTCCTAGAGTCACCATCTAAAGACGATTTGTAGAACTTTGGAAGTAGGCTTTCCCGGGATAGTTTATGTCTGTCTTCAAGTGTGTGCCAGTTCAGCTTCTTCAACATCTGTCTGAAACTTTCCCAAGGGCCAAGAAAACCTGTGAAAGTTCGTGTTGCCCTTCTCCATCTACATTCTATATATTCTGTTAGTCCAATTTTGTACCTCGGAATTGCTCCGTCTTAAGAACGCTATTATTATTGCAATCCATTGCAGCTATCTGTTAACTTGCCAATCTGAAGTTTTACGTTTTTAGTACACTACTGGCCATTAAAATTGCTACACCACGAAGATGACGTGCTACAGACGCCACATGTAACCGACAGGAAGAAGATGTTGTGACATGCAAATGATTAGCTTTTCAGAGCATTCACACAAGGTTGGCGCCGGTGGCGACGCCTACAACTTGCTGACATCAGGAAAGTTTCCAACGGATTTCTCATACACAAACAGCAGTTGACCGGTGTTGCCTGGTGAAACGTTGTTGTGATGCCTCGTGTAAGGAGCAGAAATGCGTACCATCACGTTTCCAACTTTGATAAAGGTCGGATTGTAGCCTATCGCGATTGCGGTTTATCGTATCGCGACATTGCTGCTCGCGTTGGTCGAGATCTAATGACTGTTAGCAGAATATGGAATCGGTGGTTTCAGGAGGGTAATACGGAACGCCGTGTTGGATCCCAACGGCCTGGTATCACTAGCAGTCGAGATGACAGGCATCTTATCCGCATGGCTGTAATGGATCGTACAGCCACGTCTCGATCTCTGAGTCAACAGATGGGGAGCGGTTGGACGACGTTTGCAGCAGCACGGACTATCAGCTCGGAGACCATGGCTGCGGTTCCCCTTGACCCTGCATCACAAGGCCAAGCGATAAGACAGTTTACATAACAAAACTGTTGCATCCTTGAGCCTCCGGTTCTAGATGTACTCTTTTCCGGTTAGTGGCTGACGCTACAGATCTTTATTTATGAAAATATACAGTACAAGCTGAACAAATTTTACATATTCACATACACCTTTACCTTTAACCCAAATAAATACAGATTCATTTTGATTAATTTTTCTTTTGCTACGAGTATACAAGATTAGTGGAGAAGTAGAGTCATAAGCTGATTTACCAAAATCTTTATTAGCAATTTCAAACATATGATATGTATGATAGGCAATTACATCTCTATCATTAAAACTTTCAAGTCCAGGTACACTAGAAACTCCGCTACCACCTCTTACTATGGCAACGGTAAACCATCCAGTTTCATGTGAGAAAGTGTCGTTTATATCCAAGCTAAAGTTAAGAGAACATCCCATAAAAACACAAGGTCCATCGACGAGCGCGTGGGCTGCAGCACTCTTCACTGGAATGCGATTTTTCGTTTTAATGATAGAGATGTAATTGCCTATCGTACATATCATATGTTTGAAATTGCTAATAAAGATTTTGGTAAATCAGCTTATGACTCAACTTCTCCACTAATCTTGTATACTCGTCGTGGTTCGATGTGAAAATGCCTCTCTACCTGGACTCGAATCTTTCGCCGACCGAGATGTCATCGCTTACAAGACCTGGCATTGTGGAATAGATGTTAAGTCCCAGTCTGGACCTAGTTATGTATATAGCAATATGCCTTTTACTTTGTATACTCGCTCTTGTCGTAAAGTGAGCAATGATGAGAAAATACATGTATGGATGAAAGGACTTGGTGTCGTATCGCGACATTGCTGCTCGAGATCCAATGACTGTCAGCAGAATATGGAATCGGTGGGTTCAGGAGAGTAATATGGAACGCCGTGCTGGATCCCAACGGCCTCGTATCACTAGCAGTCGAGATGACAGGCATCTTATCCGCATGGCTGTAACGTGTCGTGCAGCCACGTCTCGATCCCTGAGTCAACAGATAGGGACGTTTGCAAGACAACAACCATCTGCACGAACAGCTCGACGACGTTTGCAGCAGCACGGATATCAGCTCGGAGACCACGGCTGCGTTACCCTTGACCCTGCATCACAGACAGGAGTGCCTGCGATGATGTACTCAACGACGAAGCTGGGTGCACGAATGGCAGAACGTCATTTTTTTGGATGAATCCAGGTTCTGTTTACAGCATCACGATGGTCGCATCCGTGTTTGGCAAAATCGAGGTAAACGCACATTGGAAGCGTGTATTCGTCATCGCCATACTGGCGTATCACCCGGCGTAATGGTATGGGGTGCTATTGGTTACACGTCTCGGTCACCTCTTGTTCGCATTTACGGTACTTTGAACAGTAGATGTGTTACGACCCGTGGCTCTACCCTTCATTCGATCCCTGCGAAACCCTACATTTCAGCAGGGTAATGCACGACTGCATGTTGCAGGTCCTGTATGGGCCTTTCAGTATACAGAATATGATCGACTGCTGGCCTCGCCAGCACATTCTCCAGATGTCTCACCAATTGAAAACGTCTGGTCAATGGTGGCCGAGCAATTGGCTCGTCTCAATACGCCGGTCACTACTCTTGATGAACTGTGGTATCGTGTTGAAGCTGCATGGGCAACTGTACCTGTACACGCCATCCAAGCTCTGTTTGACTCAATGCCCAGACGTAACCAAGGCCGTTATTACGGCCAGAGGTGGTTGTGCTGGGTACTGATTTCTCAGGATCTGTGCACCCAAATTGCGTGAAAATGTAATCACATGTCAGTTCTAGTATAATATATTTTATCATCTGCATTTCTTCTTGGTGTAGCAATTTTAATGGCCAGTAGTGTACTAAAAGATTTAATAGTAAAATATTTTCCGTAATTTTTTGCAGCAGCTAAATGCGAAGTATCAATATGGTTCTTATATGCTCTTTGACGAGAAAATTGTAACAGCATGTAGGATTCAGCGCAGAGTAGGCCTGCCATGGACGTGAGGGGGCGTTTATTTTTCGGACTACTCGCTACAGTGTGTCAGTGGCCACCGGCCCTGAGGTCACAGCTGGTATCCTCGTCTGTGCGGCCGTCGCATACGCCGTGTGGTGTGAAGGGAGCTGCGTGGTGCATGTCCTGTCGCCGGACGTGTGGCGAAGTGTTAAGGTCACGGGGCCTTTTTCACCACTGTTTATTTTGCTCGTCCCGGTGGTTATGTGTTGATTTAGTGGGCAGTTAATTGACGCAGGCTCAGAAACGGACGCACCCTGTTGTCAGGCATCCGCTCTCGAGAACGTTCCGCACCGGCGTCATGGCTCAGCTGACAATCTGGAATTTTTCTGGAACGGGCGAGCTGGGAACCTTCTGCCGTCGGTGATTTACTTCTCGTGGGTCCCTGTCTCTCAGTATCCAAAGACTGCCTCGGAACAAAATCTCTTTGGTTTTCTAGCGTAAATGTACAGTCGTGGACAAAACGAGCGATACCCCTCGCCTTTTCGTTATGCTGATCCGCACAACTTTAAAGTCTGCTATACAGCATAACAGGCAAGGCGACGAAATGCTGCCAACATACTATGCACAGGAGTGAAATTGACAAAATAGCCGAATTTTCTCAGACTGTTTTCAATCATGTGTATGACTATATTAATGCTGATTAGTGTGTTAAACACAACGCGTAAATATAAGATATAAATGAAAGAAGAAACACTAATTAGTATGAACTGTACTAACAAAGATAAATTTCAGCTTATCGAGATAACATAACTGTTTTAGTAAGACAAAGTACCCCAGATCGTTACGAATTAGCAAAACGGGTTTTAAGGGCTGGGTAGACAGACAGACAGACGGTCAAGAAAGTGAGACTAGTAGGGTTCCATTTTTACCGATTTAGGTGACGAGATGCTAACAACGAAAATAGCTACGACTGTTATTGAAGATGAGGGCCGCATAAATAACCCCCTACACTTTATTGGAAATGCTCTAGTTGCAGTCGATACATCAGCATATTACTCGTTGCTTTTCTTTCGATCCAAATCACGTTTACAGGAATGCAAATAAAATCCATTTGCCTATACACTTGGTAATTCAGATCCCACTATAAATGCCACCGCGCTTTAGAAGTGCGAACATTCCCATTGCCAGGTAGCTTAAGAAACACTTCGGCTAATGAACGTTTTCTGGCTGTGGCGAGTCTAATGGAGAATGCGAAACATTGTAGAACACTTTTGGCAGCTATGTAGCCGTTTATTTCCTGGGATGGTGCAGAATTATCCTACTAAATTTAGTCGCTAATAACAGTATTTTGTTATTTCGATAAACATCCCGAATGCTTGTCACATAAGTGGTGCCATAAAGGTAGAAAATTCTCGTTTTTGAGTCCAGAAAGCTCTGTGCAACGGAAACTGCAGATCATTTGCCATTTTCATTGCAAAATTGCCGGCTTATTCAAGTCTGGGGTAGTAATAGAGGGCTGTTTGCCTGGGTTGTCTGCTACCATAGTGAAAGGTGTTTGCTACTGCAGGGGAGGTCTGGTTTATTTTCGGTTCTAATCTCGACGAAGGCAGACAGACTGGCAGTAAAGCAATTTTAAGAAATTCTCGCGCCCCCAATACGTTTTATTGCTACCTTTATTCTGCACCGGCGTCCTGTGGATGTAAATATGAAGATCTTGTAGAATTTCATACTTCTTACTGATTTATTTTTCCACTTCTGCCAATAACTGAATTGGCTTACGTGTGGCACTGAATGATTTTTGACTGAATTTCGTTATGAATCTTCGTGCATTGCTAAATTTGCATATCTTCATGGTAGGTCAGCAGCGGTAATCGAGTACGACTGGTCTGAACGTTGACACAGACCATTTCGCAGCCGAATGTGCATAATGTGTTGCTAATCTGGGGTACTTTGTCTTACTAAAACAGTTATGTTGTCTCGATAAACTGAAACTCATTTTTATTAGTACAGTTCATACTAACTAGCGTTTCTTCTTTCATTTACATCTTATACTTACGTGTTGTGTTTAACACACTAATCAGCATAGTCAAACACATGATTGAAAACAGTCTGACAAAGTTGGATAGTCTGTCAATTTCACGCCTGTGCATAGTATGTTGGTAGCACTTCGTCGCCTTGCCTGTTATGCTGTGTAGCAGACTTTAAAGCTGTGCGGATCAGCATAACGAAAAGGCGAGGGGTCTCGCTCGTTTTGTCCACGACTGTACATACATTGAAATTTATCTCAGGTGTATAAACAAACACGCACTTTCGACAGTGACACAACTTAGCCTGAAATTTGTTGTCCCTTTTCATAGCAAACATTTCACACGTACACAGCGTGCCATAAATTAAAATTGAAAACTAATTCGGGTGGAAGCACACAACAAAAATGTTTCCTGTAATCGTGGATTCGAAAACGAGCCATTTACGAGATAACTGCTTTTGACTTCGGTGTGAAATGTTGCCCTATGTAGTACAAATACATTCCACACATAAACATTTTGATTCAGTTCCCATCTAATTAGCACAAATTTCAGTATCGGCTGACTCAACGACAATGCGAAGGTACTTCGGCACGTAACCAGTTACGAATTGGTGTCGTGCCTTTGACGCGCCTTTTAAAGGCGTTCCATGAGTCGTCCTCGCATCTGGAAGCAATACTGCACTCGTCTCTGTAGTTAGTTACGAATTCTTTCAAACACACTCGAATCATCTCGTAAAGTTTGACAAGAAAGTACAATGCGCTGCTCAAGGTCTTCAGTCGAATCAGTGCGAATGCTGTACACTTCGTTTTTCACGTGACCCCATAGAAAAAATCCAGTGGATTAACATCAGCTGATCTTGCTGGCACAGTCGACAAATATTATTGCTTGATATTGGATAGTTAGATGTCATCTGCATCAGGAGCAAAATGTGACGGTGCCAGATAACACATGTACGAGGGAGTTTTATAAGTAATGCAACACTTCTTTTCTGAAAGCAGGTTGGGTTTATTCAATAATCCAGTGCATCATGTTATTTTCCACTCTTTTGGCTACAAAACCGTATTTTTCAATATAATCACCGTTCAATGCGATGGCCTTACGCCACCTTATAGCTAGGACTTGTAAACATGGTACCACTGTACTGGTCGATGTCGGAGCCAATGTCTTCCTGCATCAGTAACCTCCCCAGCATCCCCGTACTGCTTCCCGCAGAGAGCACCCTTCACGGGGGCAAACAGAAGGAAGTTGGAAGGTGCGAGACCTGGACTATAGGAATGTTGTGCACATAGTTCCGCGTACACAACTTTCCCACTAGAGCGTGCCCCACTAAGCACAACTGTGCAGGCACAGCGCTCGTCCATCTCTGCACTACGAGATGGCGCTGCCATAGAGACGGACCAAATTCTGCTTCTGCCGATCCGCGTATTAATATGTAACGCAGCCAATGAGATTTCTGCTAACGTAGAACCTTTTCTCCTCGCGGATCACACTCATGCAGTGATACATAAATGCACGAGGTATTATAACAAGTGTACAGACCTCCGATTAGTCAGTCGGCATTTGTCTGTACCAGTCTATAGTCAAGTTTCAGTCTGCGCCTAATAAGTTTACCATATTGCTGTACATAGCCATGAAGATAAATGTATAGACACTTTTGTCAAGTATCAGAGATATATGTGAGAATAAGATTAATGTACCAATACCAAAGGAACTTCAGATTGTCAATTGTAAATAGCATCCAGAACCAAGTTAAGTAATTTTTATGTTTGTTATTATTTTAATAAATGTGTTTGAAAAGTAATCAAGTTCTGTTTAAAGTTGGTCACCGTCAATCTGCTACTCTAAGCGTGCAAGTGCCATTTCTATAGTCTGACCTAACGGCAGAAGATAAACATGCCACGATAAGACCACAAGACATATGCTGACACTCGCCTACTTCATTAGAGTGACAAGTCAAATAATCTGATGGTGTGTGTACTGAAGGTCTTACAGTACGCACACCACAAGGGAGAGCAGTCCTATGAAGTTTTGTGAGTCCCTCATGGGAGTGTAGACTTGTGCAAGGCCTTGCGTTGTCATGGAGAAAGAGAGGGTTGTTCACATTTTGTGGTGATGAACACTCTGAAGTCGTTTCTTCAATTTCTTTAGGGTAGCACAATACACTTCACAATTCATCGTTCCACCTTGAAGGAAGACGCCAAAAAAAAGGGGGGGGGAAGAAAAGGAAAAAAGAGAAAAGAAAAAAACCTTCAGAGTCCCAGAACACTGTCACTATGACTTTGCCAGCTGATGGTACAGCTCACAACTTTTTCTTCAGAGGAGAGGCGATGTGGTGTCATTCCACAAATTGCCATTTGTTTCCAGTTCGAAGTGATGAACCCATGTTTCATTGCCCTGTGACGATGTTCGACAAAAAATTGTCACCATCAGCCTTGTAATGCACAACAAATTCTGCAGAGATGGGCTTTCGTTGCTCTTTGTGGTCTTTTGGTAGGCGGTGAAGAACCCAGTGGGAACACACCTTCGAGTACCACATTGGGTGGCCGGATGTGTCGGCACTACCGACAGAGATGTCCAGTTGTGCAGTCAGGTGTTTGGTTGTGATTCGTTGATTACCTCGAATGAATTTCATTCCAGGAGTCACGGCTGTGTGCAGTTGGCCAGCACGCAGGAGATGGGACAGGTTTGGGCGACCTCGTTGCGATGACGACAGACTCACCACACTTTTGATCACTGCCAGGTCTCCATAGACATTCTGCAAGCACCTATAAATATCTACGATCCTGTGGTTTTCCGCCAAAAGAAACGCAATGACAGCTCTCTGCTTGGAACGCACCTTTGTTAAAGACGCCATTTTGAAGGCTATGTATAGAGCTGCCACCTATCGGAACTTCAGGAAACCATGGAGGCGGAAGCAAGAATGTTCCACAATGTCCAACAGCAAATTCCGCGTTTTTTATTTCAATCAAAACTGGCCATGTATTGCGTTGCATACAACATTAAACGCTCCTTGTACCATATCCCGCAATGTTATGCAGTGGATTATCTGGAAGTAATCCTGGAGGATCTCGCTGCAGACGCCGAAGGTACCTCCGTCCATCAAGTTTCCTTGGAATAAAACCAAATGCTCATAGTACCCTTACCCACATATTCAACGAGAAAAGTTACTGACGCTATGACCATGAACAGCGTGCAGGTTACGTATTGAAGTCAGTAGCGGCTAAGCACACATTTGCAATTATTTCGCAAACGCCTCTTTTGTGGAACCTCTTCATTACAGTAACTTCGGAGGCTCAACGAGGCTTTCCCGGATGATGCTGCAGTACATAGAGAAGTTGCAAGCCTATAAAATTGTACAGAAATGCAGAAAGACCTATGGAGGATCGACGATGTGGGTGCAGGAAGTGGCAGCTGACCCTCACCGTAAACAAACGTAACATAGTACGAATCATAGACAGAAAGACCCTTACTGAATGACTACACTATTGCAGAACACCCACTGGACGCAGTTACTTCCATATGATACACTATGTGAACAAAAGTATCAGGACACGCCCAAAATCAAACGTTTTTCATATTGGGAGCATTGTGCAGTCACCTACTGCCAGGTATTCCATATCAGCGACCTCAGTAGTCATTAGACATCGTGAGAGAGCAGAATGGGGCGCTCTGAGGAACTCACGGTCTTCGAATGTGATTGGGTATTACTTGTGTTATACGTCTGTACGCGAGATTACCACACTCCTAAACACCCCTAGGTTCACTGTTTCCGATGTGATAATGCGTGGAAACGTGAAGGGACACATACAGTACAAAAGCGTACAGGCCGACCTCGTCTGTTGACTGACAGATATCACCGACAAGTGAAGACGGTCGTAATGTGTAATAGGCAGACATCTATCCAGACCATCACACAGGAATTCCAAACTCCACCAGGATCCACTGCAGTTACTATGACTGTTAGGCGGGAGGTGAGAGACCTTGGATTTCATGGTCGAGAGACTGCTCATAAGCCATACATCACGCTGGTAAATGCCAAACGACGCCTCGCTTGGTGTAAAGAGCGTAAACCTTGGACGATTGAACAGTGGAAAAACGTTGTGTGGAGTGACGAATCATAGTACACAATGTGGCTATACGATGGCTGGGTGTGGGTATGGCGAATGTGCGGTGAACGTCATCTGCCAGCGTGTGTAGTGCCAACAGTAAAATTCGGAGGCGGTGGTGTTATGGTGTGGTCATGTTTTCATGGAGGGGGCTTGCACTTCTTGTTGTTTTATGTGGCACTATCACAGCACAGGCCTACATTGATGTTTTAAATACCTTCTTGCTTCCCACTGTTGTAGAGCAATTCGGGGATAGCGATTGCATCTTTCAGCACGATCGAGCACCTGTTCATAATGCACGGCGTGTGGCGGAGTGATTACACGACAATAACATCCCTGTAATGGACTGGCCTGCACAGAGTCCTGACCTGAATCTTATAGAACACCTTTGGGATGTTTTGGAACGGCGACTTCGTGCTAGGCCTCACCGACCGACATCGATATCTCTCCTCAGTGCAGCACTCCGTGAAGAATGGGCTGCCGTTCCCCAAGAAACCTTCCAGCACCTGATTGACCGTATGCCTGCAAGAGTGGAAGCTGTCATCAAGGCTAAGGGTGGGCCAACACTATACTGAATTCCAGCATTACCCATGGAGGTCGCCATGAACTTGTAAGTCATTTTCAGCGAGGTGTCCGGATTCTTTTAATCACATAGTGTATCTAGGAGTATGCATATGGAGCGATTTGAAGTGGAGCAACGACACAAAATTAATCGCAGGTAAGGCAGATACCAGAGTGAGATTCATTGGAAAGCTCCCCATGAAATGTAATAAATCAACAAAGCAAGTAGCAAGCAAAACATTCCTTCGACCAATGCTCATCAGTCTGGGATCCGTTCCTGACAGGATTGATGGAAGAAATAGAGTAATTCCAAAGACGAGCAGCACCTTATGTTACATCTACATCTACATCTACATCCGTACTCCGCAAGCCACCTGACGGTGTGTGGCGGAGGGTACCCTGAGTACCTCTATCGGTTCTCCCTTCTATTCCAGTCTCGTATTGTACGTGGAAAGAAGGATTGTCGGTATGCTTCTGTGTGGGCTCTAATCTCTCTGATTTTATCCTCATGGTCTCTTCGCGAGATATACGTAGGAGGGAGCAATATACTGCTTGACTCTTCGGTGAAGGTATGTTCTCGAAACTTCAACAAAAGCCCGTACCGAGCTACTGAGCGTCTCTCCTGCAGAGTCTTCCACTGGAGTTTATCTATCATCTCCGTAACGCTTTCGCAATTACTAAATGATCCTGTAACGAAGCGCGCTGCTCTCCGTTGGATCTTCTCTATCTCTTCTATCAACCCTACCTGGTGCGGATCCCACACTGCTGAGCAGTATTCAAGCATTGGGCGAACAAGCGTACTGTAACCTACTTCCTTTGTTGTCGGATTGCATTTCCTTAGGATTCTTCCAATGAATGTTACAGGTTACAGGTTCATTTGATAAGTGCGAAAGTCTCACGCAGATGCTTAGTCAACTTCAGTGGCACACGCTGCAAGTGAGGCATTCTGCATGGCGGTGTGGTTTACTGTTAAAGTTCCGAGAGCGTTCGTTCCCAGAAAAGTCAAACAATATATTGCTTCCTCCTACGTATATCTCGCGAAAACACTTTAAAAATAAACTTCCGCCACACACCATATATTTGCTTGCAGATTAAAGATGTAGATGTAAATGTATTCTTGCTTCTACTGAGTGGGGTGATGCAGTGGTTAGCACACTGGACTCGCATTCGGAAGGCAACAGTGCAAACCCGCGTCTGGCCATCTTGATTTAGGTTTTCCGTGATTTCTCTAAATTGTTTCAAGTATATGTGAGGATGATTCCTTTGAAAGGGCGCGACCAATTTCCTTCAGCATCCAACCCTAATCCGAACTCGTGCTTAGCCTCTAATGGCCTTGTTGTCGACGCACGTTAAACTCCCCTCCTTCTCCCATTATTGTGTTTATTATCGTATACTTTCATCCATGTCAGTTTTTGCTATTGATTATGGTACACTCTCAATTTACTCAATGAGACTTCCATATAAATGTAATGTTCTCAAGTTCGGTTTCCTAATTAGAAATTGTGCCATGCATTTCTAACATTTACTGGCAGTCAATACCATCTACCTCCGTAGCTGGGTTCTCAGCCGTGCAGCGGGGCCGCGTTCGATTCCCGGCCAGGTCGGAGGTTTTCTCCGCTCGAGGACTTAGTGTTGTGTTGTTCTCATCATCAATTCGTCACTATCGACATGCAAGTCGCCCAATGGATCAACTGAAAAGACTTACAACTCGGAGACCGAACTGTCCCATATGGGGATTCCTGGCCATCAATGATGCTGTACTTAGTTTTATACCGTTTTTAAAAACATTTTTTAAAAATAATTAATCAATTTCAAAATACATCTCAATTCATACTCCTAGTTCCCCACATAAGACAATATTTTAATTAATGTGAATGGAAAAATCAAGTAGAGGAGGATATGCAATGAAGAAATTTGAAAGGAGGGTAATGTAAGGATCAGGAGGCTTGGATACAATGTTACGTGAAACGGCGTCAAACAAGTCACGTAATATATATTCACCGTCCGGTGAAATTAATGTGACCACCGCCTATGTTTGACGGCAACGAGCAATAACCTTTCACAGATGGCATGTGGCAGCATTGGCAGTGGAGGGTATATAAGGTGTGTAGAAGGGTTGCGGAAAACAGTACAGTTATTGCCGTAATGCGGAAACAAAGATTTATGTTCGCGCGCCACCATGGCTAAGGTATACCATACACGGTAAAATAGCGCTATCCGAGGCCGGCTCCGAGGCAACTGCGACGCACCGGGGTGGCCGTGCAACTATTGTGCAGCTGACCGCCCAGACGAACCAAGGGACTACCAACAGTCTCCCCAATGACCATTCAGCAAACATTGCTGCGTATGGGCATCCATAGCGGACGCCTGGTTAATGCACCCATGCTGACTGCTGTTCATGAATGACAAAGGCTAGAATTTATACAGTACCGCTACTGGACGTCTGCTAAGAGGTGACAGGTGGCCTTTTATGACGAATTACGTTTTATGCTCCGAGAGACAGAGGGCCATTGCCATGTACAGCGTGAAACATCTGGAAGAAAACACTCTGCAACAATGGTTGAGAGGGTCCAGGCCGGAGAAGGGAGCATTATGATTTGGGGAATGTTTTCGTGGCATTGCCCAGACGATCTCGTCATTCTGGATCAACACAAGTATGCATCTGTTGTTGGGGACCATATCCACACCTATATGCAATTTGTTTTAGCTCGGCATGAGGGCATCTACTAACAGGACACTGCAATATATCACAAAGCTCGAAGTGTAAGTGCGTGGTTCGAAAAGCAGCAGGAGGAGTATATCGTAGACCCCTGACCAATAAACTTTCCAGATTTAAGGGGAATTGAAATGCCCTATCTCAACAATGTTAAATTTAGTGACTTGGCTTCCCTGTATTTCAGGAACTACTGCAGCCATTGATATGAAACTGTTATAGGACATTAAACTGTATGTTCTGAGTCTAATGAACTACAATAACTGCATTTCAGCCACTGCTTTCAGAAATACAATTTTTTAATTACATGGTTAAAATTTTGTGTACTTTTTTGTACATTATCCCAAACAATTTTAATTATAGATAACATTATGTTCTTCTTTTAGTCCAATACACTCAGGATATGTAAGTCAGTACTCCCTGAAAATTTGAATACTCTAGTCGAATTTGGTGTCTGAGATTTAGGGAAAAATCCAACAGAAAATGTAAATTTTCAGGAACGGTTTCTAGAGTTTCAAAAGACTGTAACTCACTTAATATATGCTTACTTTTTTTATTTTTAGTAGGTCAGAAGTACCCTGCACCATACTGTAAATCACACTCTTGGTCTTTTTTCTTCTTTCTGGACACCTTAGTGGTCAACTGTGCTGCATACTCTGCTTCATCAATGTGAACATTGCCCATCCATTCAAAATTCTCTGATGCAGTTTGCTCCAGGATTAATTTCCATATGCTGTAGCACTTTCACCCTACCAATGTTGCTATCATTAAAAGCAATAACTGCACCACTGACCCCACACTTTAGTGTCTTCATTCCAGCAAAAACCATTTTTTGTTACGCAAGTCCATATAAGATTATTGAATGACTCATTGGGATTTTGAGTCTGACCATGCAGACACTTCTTCAGTAATTCAGAATTTGCCAGGTCTCTGTAAATAGGTTTTATGGTATCTGTGACTACTGCTGGGATGGAATATTTATGGCTGTGTGAACTGTTTGAGTACTGGGCATTGCGGTAATTGCACCATGAATCAGGTAAATAATGCACACCCAGAATTTAAAAGGATGCATAGTGAACTATACTACATTGTAGGATTTTCACATAATCTACCTAGAGAGAGAGAGAGAGAGCAGAATTTAAAAGGATGCATAGTGAACTATACTACATTGTAGGATTTTGACATAATCTACCTGCAGAGAGAGAGAGAGAGAGAGAGAGAGAGAGAGAGAGAGAGAATAGAATTTACTAGCAATCCTCCAATGATACAGTAGAGCCCCTTCTGAGCAGCCAAGGATAATAAAGAACTCGGAATGCTACCTGACAACCAAGCCTCACCTGAAATTCTTTGTTAACCAATATAAGTCCTTTTCTCAAAGAAGGATACTGTGAAAAACGCAATACGAAAAATGATATTAGTTGTAGTCAGAAACTAGTCCAAGATGCTAGGAGTTAAATTAACAATACAGAGGGAGAATGACAGCCACAGTAACACTGATGAATTACTGCAATGGTCTCATGTAGCCAGGTCACTGTTGTCACCCGATGTGACAGGTGGAAATTCGAACACGAGGTTAGCTCCCAAGTATATGGTCATGTTGTATGAAGGCTGGGGCTAACACTAGTGTGTAGTCCCTTTCGAGTTAAATCCTTTTGTTTGCCCCTTTTCCTGAGCATGGAGGGAAGTTTTTTTGGGACATGTGTTTATGTTGATAATGCATTAATAACTACTACCATCTGATATGATCACTGTATATATTGAATAATGTCCTGATTGTCATGCAAAGCATCAAGTGAAAACCACATGACAAGAAGGCAAATAACACAATCTTAAAATCTATTTATCCAGTGTTCATTAAATCTACAGATAAAAAACTATAACAGTAGAGAACAAAAGAAATTTTTCCATGTCAATCATGATCCAGTCTGGCAGAAAGCCCTCACAATCCTAGTGCATATAAATTGGTGTATGCCAAGCCCCAAACCCTTCTGGGTTGAGAAGTATAGTAAATTTGAGACCATATTTACATGAAACACGTCACTAATCCAACAATATGTATACTGGCAAAGCAGTTGGATGCTGAAGCAATTGTCAAGAGAAAACAAACTGGGCTACCAGTAGCATCCAATGGAAATAAGTGTATTATTACAAGAGAGACAGTTTTAGCCCATTGTACAATATAAAAGGAGGAGGAAATTAGTGTTTAATGTCTCGTCAACAATGAGGTCATTAGAGACAGAGCACAAGCCTGAATTAGGGAAGGATGGAGAAGGAGAGAAGCATTTGCCTTAAGCGATTTAGGGAAATTAGGGAAAACCAAAATCAGGATGGCCAAACGTGGGTTTGAACCGTTGTCCTCCAGAATGTGAGTCCAGTGTGCTAACCACTGCCCTACGCTCGGTACATTATAAGAAATGAGCTGTCGTGAGCACCAGTAGTAATAAAATGATAAACTGTGTTTTTAAGACTTTTTCAGTACAAAAAGTAACAACTTAGATTTATCAGTAGTTGGCCGGTTGGGAATAATTTAAGAGCTTTAATTGAAGATATCAGTATTACGGAAGCAACAAATAATTACCTCGTAAAGCTACTTTTGGCGAGAGATTATTAAATTTACTACTGTGTCAAAAAGCAAAGTCTATGGTGCTCAACCTGTGAATGGGCTTCTAGCCTGATTGTAGGTGGAGTGCAGCCTTTTGTTCATCATAGCTCTATCCCCAGTATTCAGTTTGATAGGAGGCTGTCAGGTTGTAGTAACATCCTGGAGGGACTGGAATGAGGACAGATCCCCACCTCTGCCCCAGGACTGAACCTAGGACCTCCACAGCAGGAGTCTACTGTTCTAACCACTTGATCACCACGACTGCTACTACCATGTTAGAGGATTGTATTTATTAAGTACAACCATGGAATTAAATTTCAAGCCTGTGTAATATGGCAGTAGCTATAGAAAGATGTCAGTAAAGATTAATTAACTCATGAAAGTTATGTTGATTTTTGTACAGTGCACCTAAGCCAAAGTCAAACAAAAGGGAAACTGTTTTTCTTAAGAATAAAAAATGAATCAAATATTACTAAAACAAAAACTCATAAAGTCTCCACATCATCTGCGATTTGTCATCCTTCCTTCCATTTCCTAGAAATTTCTGTTAAAATCAGGAATATTTAGCACAAATCTGAATCCCAGATGTTTATAGAGAAATATTATCTTGTCAAGTAAATCAAGAGGAAAAAGTTAAGAGACTGTTGCCTGTAATTCCTGCCAGCAGCTTGTAGACAAAATGTGGCACTAGCAATGGGAAGCATAGCCCTCCCTGCCTATCTGTTTTTGCTCAATCATTGTCCTCACTGTCTGGCATCCACATCCTCTCTCCCCCCACCCTCCGCTTATAAAAGGTGGGGGCCACCTGCTGTCAGGCCATTATCCTCAAACTCCCCTGTGCAATACTGACGCAACTTCCACTATCAATGGAGAGCTACTGTCATTTGCGCTGAAATCCTACAGGGTTGGGACTATATTTTCATTGTATTCCTTTTCAGTGCATAATCAAAAAAGTATTTCAATTTTCTTTATTCTACAATGCAACAGCAAGTAGTATAATAGTGGATTCTTTAGTATAAGATAAAAATACCAGAAACCAACATTTAGTGCTACTGCACTTTTAACTTCTGAAGATATTATTTTTAAAATGTTCATTAGTTTTGAAAATTGATAACACCAAAGAAAAGGGAAAGTAATGGAGATAGTGGAGGATTAAGGGGATGTAACATGGCTACGTAAGCAGTACCCATGTTCTTCAAAGAAGTGATCTGTGCAGCTGATAACTCTCACTATGTTTCAGTTTAATACTGAATGCCAGTTATTGACTGATAATAGCTCCTCCAACTGACATCAATTAATTTAACCACTGTCAAATTCAGTAAAACAACAGAGGATGATAGTGGTAGATTTTATAGGTTGTTTTTTTCACTGTAGGTACTGAAGAAACATAATGCAACGTTTCTTACCACAAATTGCAGTGCAGAGCTGTTTGGAGTGACAAGAGAACTGTGGTGTGGCAGCTTCTAGAATGCTCTAATGGTGGGTACATCTGCCAAGATGAAGGCACTACATAGAAAATGTGAGGAACACCCCTCTTGAAAAACAGATTTGACCAAAACAGCAGTCCAAGGGTGGATAAGAAAATAGAGGGTTCCTGCAAGATGTATCTTTTCACAAAAGCCTTGGCTACATATATTCTATCAATTTTGCTCTCCACAGAATCAACAGGCAGCCACGTAAAATGTTCATAAGAAAAATTACATTGTTAAAGGACAAGATGATCTTGCAGTAGGAGTGGCACTGTGGCCTCCTGACTTCTTGTTGGGCAGTGACTTTATAGTGCTATTCATCATTTCACTAGCTTCCTGTAGAAGTATGGGCATCATCTGTCCAGATACAGTAAGCACCTCTGGAGCACGGTGCAAACATTCTTAGCTTCAATGTCATCTCTGCTATGCACTTGTGTAACCCACAGCGACACAATATTTGCATCTAGTAACTCACGACAGCTGAAAAAGATCCCGAGACCAACTAGCTATGATCAGTTAATCCTACACTGGTAAATTATAATTGAGAAACTGCATTTATCTAAGTCCCATGTGTGCAAACCTATTTCTTGTACATTTTGTGGCTATAAGGATGATGTGTAGGGGTGTGTAAGAAAGAAGACAGCTTTCTGATGTCACTGTTGATTATGATAACTACCTTGTACTGATGCCAGCCACAATGTAGGGGAATCATTGTCAATACATTAATATTAAGAAAACAAGAAATAAATAAGCTCTGCTATAATTGTCAAAGTATTTCAAGGGTAAACATCACCATCCCTTTCAGACAAATGCATTTCTTTTGAATATATTATGCTCGAAGGATACTCACTTCAAGGTTTTATGTGCATTGACATTAGAACAGTTAAGTAAACAGGAGCAACAGTCAATTGATCTTAGGTAACCTATAAATCAAGGTAATTGCTCCTGTATATATGAGGTGGTGGTGGTGGTGGTGATTGATGTGTTGGGCTTAACAGCACAGTTCATCAGCATCCTTATGATGTGTCACCATACCATTCTTGTAGAGAGGGGGAGGGGGAAAGGCCGTCCTCCAAAATCCACCCATCAAGTAATGCGCACTGTTGTCTTGATACACTAAACTATGACACTGAAAATTGATTAATAAAAATGCTTAATTGCCTGGAAAAGCAATCTATTCCAAGGACAATGATCTTCCCTCTCCAGCACTTTAGGGATCAGACCTGACAGTTCACAAAATTTCAAAACCCATCACACTGGTGTTGGCATTGATGAAGATTGTAGTCATATCTCCATCCAAAATGAGGATTACCCTAATGCCAGTAAATAAAATACATGCAGCCAAAACATGCCGAACTGAAAGTGGCACACCAGAAACTTCACAGAGTGGTGGAAACCTTGTGTTAATGAGCAATGTCATATCTTCAGTCTAGTGAGTAGCACTTTTTCCACTAGTGTGGTTGACACAAAGTCTGCCATGCCTGTGTGATCGACTTGAGTGACCGCACTTTGTTGTGTGCTGCTTCCAACCATTTGGTTCCCCAATTATGCACGATTCTTCTGTCAGACAGTAAGATGAAAAATGTAAATTTGTGGTAAGATCTTATGGGACCAAACTGCTAAGTTCATTGGTCCCTAAGCTCACACACTATTAATCTAACTTAAACTAACTTAAGCTATGGACAACACACTCACCCAGGCCCGAGGGAGGACTCAAATCTCTGCCGAGGCAGGGGGGGGGGGGGGGGGCAGTGGCCAGTAAGATTATAGTGAGTAAAGTGGCAGCATATTGATACACATCGTGCCAACATACTTCTTTGACTGCTTTGTCAGCTGTATCATTTCTCTGTATCCTGATGTGTCCAGGTACACAGCAAACGACTGCCTTCTTGTCTTGGTGTTGAATCCACTGTAAGGTGTCATAAATGATCTCACTCTACTGGTCTGCCAGACACATTTGGTTGACCACTTGTAGTGCACTGAGTGAGTCAGAACAGGTGAGAAATTTTGTACTGGGATGTCTTAAATCCACTCCAGTGCCATCATAATGTGATATAACTCCACACAATAATTCATAAATTGCTCTAGAAATTATACTTGGAAAGCCCAATCAGGGAAAACTGCTGACCAACTGAGTGCATGCCCTTGCTGAGATCCATCTGTATATACAGTAATTAAACTGTAGTATGTACTTAAAAATCAAAGAAAACATATTTGCAAAAAATGTACTCAGGAGTGCACGTTTTCTTGTACTGCATCAAGCTTAAAATCACTTTGGGCCACTGAAGATGCCAAGGTGGCAATTTATTTCATCTCTGTATACTTATTCAAAGGTCTGATACATCCACATCCACGAGACAGTTGGTAACGCAGATCCCAAAAGGCTTAGATGCAGGGGACCAATTCTAGAACAACAACTCAAAGTTGGAGTGGACTGCCACAGTAAATGCAGGCAGGACCAATCGTGCCAGAAGGAAGTACTGCTGAACCTGGAGTGGTGGTACACCACACTCTTCACACGGACTCTGAACTGGGCTGGTCCAACAGGCTTCAGTTGATACCCGATTGCCCTCACGGTGGACAGCATCTAACATCTTGAGGTAGAAAGGACATGCTGATCTATTAACCACACCACATTTAATCATGACCTGACAAATGTCCTCTAAAACTGCAGGAAGCAGAACCGGTCAGCTTTCCATGCCTTTCTGATGAGCCATTTCAAAATATTCAATGATTTCATGCTCTTTCTTTGCAAGTCTTTTGGATGTGGGATGCACGTTAATTGTGTGTCAAATAGTAGACTTAAAAAGCTCACATCATTCTTAAAATTTAAAATATTGTCCCCACTGTGCTCTGCTCGGTTAAAACGTTGACGAGCATAATTAAGACTGACACAAGTACAGTTAAGACTGAAACAAGTAGTTTTTGCTACTGAGAACCTAAAACCAGTCACTGTTGGTGGAAATCCCATGGGGTGGGGGGGCACCATCCCTTCCCAGAGTTTATGGGACACTTTCGTGAGACCCCTCTGCTTCTGGCCTCAGAGGCTCTGTCAGCAACTACAATATGGCTGGCATAGCCCCCAGTGTCACAAGTGCACATACCCTCCTGCCTGGCCCAACACTGAAGGTACCTACAATAAGGCTGTGTCGCCTAGGAGATACATTTGTGTGTGATAGCAATGCTCCTCCCTATTGTTTAGGCGCCAACAGAGCAGTGATAGTTTCCTTTGAGGTAGTGAATGTTCCTGTTAATTCAAATTATATAAAAATAATTATGATGGTAGAACTCCAGCTTGTCCTTAATGAATAATTAGTGTGTTAAAAATTGGTAAATAACATTCTACTGCAGGCACATTCCCGAATCTCTCCGGTGCCTTCTATTTTATCTTTGTCTCCATTTGCCCTCACAATGACATGTCCCTTTGCCAGTCTATCCCTGTCTCATCCATAAGGGTGAAATTAATGGTTCTCAAAGCTAGAAAATCTATTTCTATTTTTACATGCATCAGTCAACAGCTTTCAGAAACTTGCCACCTGAAGGGAAAGTACTGGGCAGCCATTCTCTCCCCTTGTAATTTTACGGCTTTCTGAACTAAATTTTCCTTTGACAGAGTTACATAATGTTTGATTCACTCACATTTTACAGGGACACAGAATTATTTGACTGTCCTAAATCTGCATAAATGTTCCAGAAGCAGTTTTGCATTATATATGCTAAAAGTTTATTGCTTAAATCAAGATTGAACAAGAAATGATACAGCTCTGTGACCATTTCACAGGACTGAAAAAAATTTCCATTTCTTTATGCTCTAAAGACTTTTTTTAAAAAAAATCCTACAACACAAAATAAAAGAGGGGTTACATTTTATTAATCCTCAAATTTTTAGGCTTTTGTAGACACTCTATAAGCATTATAAGATAATAATTACTGTTTATGTCTGACTTTTATATTACCTAGTTTTATGTTATATATTGAGGTAGGATCATTACTTAACTTTCACCAGTCTTTAAAATTGTATTTTATTGGTCATTTATTAGGGCTTTAAAAGCATTCACTTTACAGAGACTGTGCATTTTATTTCAACATGCATCACTATAACATAAATAAACTCTTGAACAATGTTTAGAAGACAATAATAATATAATATTACAAAATTAGAACATTATTTTGTAAACTATACCTAATCAGTCTTATATATCAGGTCATATTTTGTTAAGATACTCATCATTATAAGAGTGCATTACATCATGCAGGATAAATGATATGTCTTCATTACCAATACACAATTTCTACACACCTATTAATTAATAAATTGTAGGCCATCATTTTGAACACAAAACATTCTCCTTTGAATGGACTAGGAAAAATAAAGTTGAGTGACATTTCCTTATTAAAAAGGAAAGTTTCATAGTACAAGTGTTTCCTATATGCACAAATTTGGCTGAACTTCCCTTTACTTGCACATAAAACCATGTAACAAATTAATATCACACAGTAGGAAGATCATAAAATATGGAATAACAACAACAAATAATGTGAAAGACCATATCGTGCTTTCTGGTCAAATCCCCATAGTAAGGAAAACAAAAGCCCTGAGCTCTGTTGGTCAAAAATGTATGATGTTGTTTACAATTCAAATTGTAAATAATTGAACATTCTCTGGTCAACAACAAACAGTTAATCAAGCTGTTGCTTTTTTTTACCGGAAATAGAGTGGCAGCAATATTTGAATACAGTAGTAAAATGACCACGGGAAATTCATTAGCCAGTAGATTTTAAGTCTCACAGTTGAATGTGTTTCCTGTGAGTTGGTCTACATGTTACTTAAGATATTTTAAACCTGCATTGTGTGTACAGAGAATCGTACAAAGTCAGTTTTAATGACAACATATAAATACTGTGTAATTACATGAAAAATTGATTTACCAATACAATACTGTGACAAGAACTAACATTTAGAAGTTTCTATGATACCTTTACAGACATCTACCTTAAATATCTCTTATATGTAAGCACTGCTCATGCAGTACTAACACTTCTGATTAAAGCATACACTGTTGTACTCATTCACTGAAGGGGCAAGAGTCATCATTCAGATTTTATGCTTGAAAGTTGTAACTTTTATGGCCAGTGTTACAACATACACAAAAACTGACTGGTACAGCAGAAACATTAATCGAAATTCATCATGAGATCTAATTTACAAAGTTGTTTATCTAAAAGACAGGATAAGAAAATCTTCCAGATGGCTCTGTAAAAATATTAGCAAAGATATGTTTCCATCAATAACATAACAAAACAAGCTTAGGCTAGTTCCTCAGATAAACAGCATTACAAAAGTATTAGGTCTTTCTCTATAAGTAAGTGAACATCGAAAATCAATATTACATGTTATGAACCTAACAGATCCTGTAGAACATTATCTAGAAAATTTAAACGCTTGGAACAAGAGGTGTTACAATCTTCTAAAACAAAATCAATAGGTTCCTTCTTGGCATCAAGGTCTAACTGCAGATCCTTCATCCCCAAAGATAGTTTCTTTTTCTGAAACATAATGAAAACAGTTTAACTAAAAGTTTGGACCATAAAGTCATCTGTATGTAATTTATGAGGTAACTGAACTGCTCCAAGATATTTTCTTTTGTTATTGAAAATATATGTGTAGGCTGAGTGTTTAATTCCTAAACTTCAAAGAGAAATCTTCTTCCATCTCTCTGAAAATTAATCCACTTCTTTTGCAGTTAAACTGGTTCTTTCCATTTAACACTTCAGGATCAAAAGACATATTCTTATAAAGTCAGTAAAATTTTTTATCTTTATCTTTTATCTTTAAAAATTGCATGTCCTCCATCACATGACTATTGAGAAATCACAGTTAAACTATCTTTTAACAACTTTCACATCTGTTTCTGGAGAACCCATAAAACTTCCTCTGTACCTAATATATAAAAATGAATATTTGTTTATTTGTTTGTTTTCTGTGCATTCCTATAATGTTTATCCAAATGCAATGAAACTTTGGCAAGATGTTGTGTCTACACCCAGGAAGATTTGGTTATAACTACACACCACCCATAGGGGTGGGGTTAGAAAAGGGATGACATGGCAGCATAACTCAGGAACAATTTCAACCAAAATGTGTATGTGTGTGTGTGTGTGTGTGTGTGTGTGGAGAAGCTCGTTATTTATATAAAAATACTGAGAGGGTAATATACACCTACAATCTCTCATGGGCATGTGTGAGAGTGAAAAACCATGACATGTAAAAATATATTCGATGATGACTGTTGTTAGTACCAAACACACAGTCTTTGGGGTCACTCGACTCATAGATTACAGTCCTAGTAAATATACACCCCTTGGAGGTGGAGTGTGCGGAGTGGAGAGTGCAAAGTCAATGCCATATCAGCATCTCTCTGTAACAAATGAAGCAATTTCTACAAAACTTGATATACAGAGGGGTCCAACAAAATGTATCCACTGTTTAAAGGTCCATAACTTGCATACTAATTAACGGAGTTGTCTCACTTTTGGTGAAAGTGTAGGTTAAAGCCCAACTTAAAGATATCACTGTAGCAGTTCGAAATGGTCACCATTAACATCTACACACAAATGATGCCGCCGAACTGCAGCATGAACTACTGACTGCAATGTTTTCAGTTGGATATTTGTACATGAATGTACGATGGATTCTCAAAGTTCATCCAATGTGCGTGGCTTTTATCGATAAACGACATCCTTTAGTTTTTCCCAAAGGAGATAGGTCTGGGGAACGTGGTGGACACTCCACAGCACCTCTACGGCCTATCCGTCTTCCTGGTAGATTTTCGTCAAGATACACAGCAACACGATTTTGGTAGTGGGCTGGGGCACCATCTTGTTGAAAGTAAACTCTTCTGTCTCCATACAAGTCTCAGATGGCAGGTAAAATGTATGTCTGAAGCTTCTGAAGGTACACCTCACCGGTAACTGCACAGTCAAAGAAGAATGGCCCAACCATGCCCCGGTAAGTCAACCCACAACTCACATTTACTCCTGGCAAATTCATGGCTTTGTCTACATGGACGTTCGGATTTTCGGTGGCCCAGTAGATGCAATTGTGTCGATTTACTGTACCACTGAGTTTGAACTGTGCCTCATCAGACCACACAATCATCTCTGCAAACTCTTCATCATTGCGCACCATGTTAGTAAACCACTCGCAGTACTTCATTCTACAATCTGAGTCGCCCTCGTTCATTGCGTTTAGCAATTGTGGGATGTAGTACTTCCACTTTACTGTCTTCAAAATTTGCTGAACACTTGAGCAACTCACTCCAGTTTCACGGGCACACTGTCTCACAGACTTCTGTGGTGAGCGAGTGAATTGTTGTAACACACAACGGGAGTTAACTGGACTTGTTACTGTTACAGGTTGTCCAGATCGTTGTTTGTGTACATCTTTAACACAGCCTTAGGCTTCAAATTTGTCTCGAATGTTACGAATCGTTAAACGTGTTGATGGCTCTGTTAGATACTCATTTCGCCATTGCCATTGAACCTCATTAATGTTTTCGTACTTAAAATACCACTTCAAAACTGACTTCCTTTCATCGATTGTAAGCCTTGTGCCAGCCAAGTTTACTTGAGTAACTAGGTGCAACTAAGAACAAAACACTGACTATCTGGTGACTGTCATCTAACAAAACAAAACAATGCAATACAATGTTTGTGTGGCGATTGCCAAGCCTACAAACTATTACACTACCAAAGATGAGACAACTCCATCAACTAGTTTGCCATTTATGGACTATTAAACAGTGGATACATTTGTTTGGACCCCTCTGTATATATCCATCATTTAACCATACAGTAAAGCAGCATGCCCCCGGGAAAAATTACAGCCGTAGTACAGCTTTACTGTATGGTTAAATGATGATGGCGTCCTCTTGGGTAAAATATTCTGGAGGTAAAATAGTCCCCCATTCAGATCTCCGGGCAGGGCCTACTCAAGAGGATGTCATTATCAGGAAAAAGAAAACTGGCGTTCTACGGATCGGAGCGTAGAATGTCAGATCCCTTAATCGGGCAGGTACGTTAGAAAATTTAAAAAGGGAAATGGGTAGGTTAAAGATAGATATAGTGGGGGTTAGCGAAGTTCGGTGGAAGGAGGAACAAGACTTCTGGGCAGGTGACTACAGAGTCATAAACACAAAATCAAATAGGGGTAATGCAGGAGTAGGTTCAATAATGAATAGCAAAATAGGAATGTGGGTAAGCTACTACAAACAGCATAGTGAACGCATTATTGTGGCCAAGATAGCTACTAAACCCACGCCTACTACAGTAGTACAAGTTTATATGCCAACTAGCTCTGCAGATGATGAAGAAATTGAAGAAATGTATGATGAAATAAAAGAAATTATTCAGATTGTGAAGGGAGACGAAAATTTAATAGTCATGGGTGACTAGAATTCGGCAGTAGGAAAAGGAAGAGAAGGAAATGTAGTAGGTGAATATGGATTGGGCCTAAGAAATGAAAGAGGAAGCTGCCTGGTAGAATTTTGCACAGAGCACAAATTAATCATAGCTAACACTTGGTCCAAGAATCATGAAAGAAGATTGTATATATGGAAGAACCCTGGAGATACTAAAAGGTATCAAGTAGATTATATAATGGTGAGACAGAGATTTAGGAAGCAGGTTTTAAATTGTAAGACATTACCAGGGGGAGATGTGGATTCTGACCACAATCTATTGGTTATGGACCTGTAGATTAAAACTGAAGAAACTGCAAAAAGGTGAGAATTTAAGGAGATGGGACCTGGATAAACTGAGAGAACCAGAGGTTGTACAGAGTTTCAGGGAGAGCATAAGGGAACAATTGACAGGAATGGGGAAAAGAAATGCAGTAGAAGAAGAATGGGTAGCTTTGAGGGATGAAGTAGTGAAGGCAGCTGAGGATCAAGTAGGTAAAAAGACGAAGGCTAGTAGAAATCCTTGGGCGACAGAAGAAATACTGAATTTAATTGATGAAAGGAGAAAATATAAAAATGCAGTAAATGAAGCAGGCAAAAAGGAATACAAACGTCTCAAAAATGAGATAGGCAGGACGTGCAAAATGGCTAAGCAGGCACGGCTAGAGGACAAATGTAAGGATGTAGAGGCTTATCTCACTAGGGGTAAGATAGATACAGCCTACAGGAAAATTAAAGAGACCTTTGGAGAAAAGAGAACCACTTGTACGATTATATCAAAAGCTCAGATGGAAACCCAGTTCTAAGGAAAGAAGGGAAAGCAGAAAGGTGGAAGGAGTATATAGCGGGTCTATACAAGGGCGATGTACTTGAGGACAATATTATGGAAATGGAAGAGGACGTTGATGAAGATGAAATGGGAGATATAATACTGCGTGAAGGGTTTGACAAAGCACTGAAAGACCAGAGTTGAAACATGGCCCCAGGAGTAGACAACATTCCATTATAACTACTGACAGCCTTGCGAGAGCCAGTCCTGACGAAACTCTACCATCTGGTGAGCAAGATGTATAAGACAGGCGAAATACCCTCAGACTTCAAGAAGAATATAATTTCAATCCCAAAGAAAGCAGATGTTGACAAATGTGAAAATTACCGAACTATCAGTTCAATAAGTCACGGCTGCAAAATACTAACGCGTATTCTCTACAGACGAATGGAAAAACTGGTAGAAGCTGACCTCGGGGAAGATCAGTTTGGATTCTGTAGAAATATTGGAACACGTGAGGCAATACTGACCCTACGACTTATCTTAGAAGCTAGATTAAGGAAGGGCAAACCTACGTTTCTAGCATTTGTAGACTTAGAAAAAGCCTTTGACAGTGTTTACTGGAATACTCTCTTTCAAATTCTGAAGTTGGCAGGGGTAAAATACAGGGAGTGAAAGGCTATTTACAATTTGTACAGAAACCAGATGGCAGTTATAAGAGTCGAGGGGTATGAAAGGGATGCAGTGGTTGGGAAGGGAGCGAGACTGGGTTGTAGTCTCTCCCTGATGTTATTCAATCTGTATATTGAGCAAGCAGTGAAGGAAACAAAAGAAAAATTTGGAGTAGGTATTAAAATACATGGAGAAGAAATAAAAACTTTGAGGTTCGCTGATGACATTTTAATTCTGTCAGAGACAGCAAAGGACTTGGAAGAGCAGTTGAATGGAATGGATAGTGTCTTGAAAGGAGGGTATAAGATGAACATCAACAAAAGCAAAACAAGGATAATGGAATGTAGTCGAATTAAATCGGGTGATGCTGAGGGAATTCTATTGGGAAATGAGACACTTAAAGTAGTACGGGAATTTTGCTATTTGGGGAGCAAAATAACTGATGATGGTTGAAGTAGAGAGGATATAAAGGCTGGCAATGACAAGGAAAGCATTTCTGAAGAAGAGAAAATTTGTTAACATCAAGTATAGATTTAAGTGTCAGGAAGTCTTTTCTGAAAGTATTTGTCTGGGGTGTAGCCCTGTATGGAAGTGAAACGTGGACTATAAATAGTTTGGACAAGAAGAGGATAGAATCTTTTGAAATGTGGTGCTACAGAAGAATGCTGAAGATTAGATAGGTAGGTCACATAACTAATGAGGAAGTATTGAATAGGATTGGGGAGAAGAGAAGTTTGTGGCACAACTTAACTACAAGAAGGGATCGGTTGGTAGGACATGTGTTGAGGCATCAAGGGATCACCAATTTAGTATTGGAGGGCAGCGTGGAGGGTAAAAATCGTAGAGGGAGACCAAGAGATGAATACACTAAACAGATTCAGAAAGATGTAGGTTGCAGTAGGTACTGGGAGTTGATGAAGCTTGCACAGGAGCACAGGATAGAGTAGCATGGAGAGCTGCATCAAACCAGTCTCAGGACTGAAGACCACACACACACACACACACACACACACACACACACACACACACACTCTGAAGACCACACACACACACACACACACACACACACACACACACACACACTTGTATGTATCTATCACTGGAAAAAAATACTATGATAGTAAGACATCCCTATGGCTGACTCATAAAAGCATAACTCACAATTGTCTGGAGTACTTTCAACCAACTTTTGATATATATATATGACTAATATACATGACTCGTTATTTGTATAAAAATAGTGTTGGGAAAAGCTGCTCAAGTTTGATCCTACTTTCATTTGTGACAGTGAAACTGTTGTTTCTGCTTGTGCCATTATGTAACGAGGAAGCTACAGGAGATTACTAGCACAGTTGGACGATAATGGTGATGGAAACTGGTCACATTTTGTGCACGATCTTTGCCTGGCAAAAACAATATTGTCCCCTATGTATATATTAAACATAGCTCTGCAAAGGTATAAGGAATTATTGTAAAGACATTCAGCATCGATATTAACATATGTGATCCAGTGATCAATATGGAGCAGTGCTCAGGTCACTGGACTTGCATTTGGGATACGTGAGATTCAAGTATCAGCTCAGCCACTCACATTTAGCTCTTTCTTGGTGTCCATAAGCCACTGAAGGTGGGGTAGCTCCTTCGTAAAGAACATTCACTATTGCCATTTCCATTCTTGGCCATCAAAACTTCAGCTCTGTCTCCGATGAATCCATTATCAATAAGATGTCAAGCCCTAATCTTCCTTATTTGCATCATTTATTAACAGTAGGCTTGCTTCCATTTACCTACATTGAGGACACTCTGCATCACTCTATCATACCATTTAAAATGTTATTTGTTTATACATTTATAAAAGTCTTGGCTACCTGAACTATGCATTTACAAAAAGAATTCAGGAAAAGCATAAATCTGCATAGAGCTTCATAAAAGCAACAATTTCTTGAATGCAGTCTTATTTCATAAGCTAGCAATCAAACAGGCCAAATTTTTAATAAGCAATTTGTATGGATAATGCAAATTCAGCTTCAAAAGGCAATGTTATAAACAGCTCCTCAAATGAAATGTTGTTCAGTTTGTTCATTTTTGCCGCCCCCCCCCCCCCCCCCCCCCTCTGATGAGGTCACCCTGACATGAACGTATCGACAAACGCACAAAGAAAGGGATATGTTAGGCCAAAAAAGAGCGACAGCACCAAAATAAAGTAGTCCTCCACAACGGTATTGTAAGATAAGTTATGTGTATACTTGACAAGTATATGTCTATAATTTGGCATGATATATTTACTACAGATCAGTGGAAATCCCTGGATGAAAGATAATGACTTTGTTGCAACAAATAGGTGCACAGGTTTAGGAAATCATACAATGCAAATTTAAAAGTTATTCTACTACTTTCATCATAAATATTTCTTAATGATCATACTAAAAAAGTAACAGAATTATGGCACACACATAGGTATGCATATTGCCATCTTCTCCTTCGTTACTTGTAAATTGCATAGGAAAGAAAATATATAATAATAACACTAACAACTCAATGCCAAATGTTGCACAGTGGCTAACAAAGTTTATCTTGATTAAATGCAGGAAAACGTACTGGGTAATATTACGAAAAGGAAAGATTGCTACCGGCCATAGAGAGGAGTTATTGGGTAGTAGAAGACAGACACAACAAAAAGACTGCCATATATGTTGAGCTTTTGGGAAAAAGGCCTCCTCCTCAAATAGAAAACACATGCATTCACGCAAGCACAACTCACACACATGACCGCTGTCTCTGACTACTGAGGCCAGGCTCAGTGCTCAGAGAAAGTGGTCTTGTGTGTGAGTTGTGTTTGTGTGTGTGTGTGTGTGTGTGTGTGTGTGTGTGTGTGTGTGTGAGCTGTCTACTTTAAAGGCATTTTGGGTGAACACTCAACATGTATGGTAGTCTTTTTGTGTGTTTTTCTGCAACTCAACATTTTCTTGATATAGTGAGTAGCAATACTGTTCTTACTCCATGCTAGATTTTCCATTGTTTGAAAATGTACTGGACAGTAGATCTAAGTTGTTCCAATCACTTAACATCAGCACAATACTGAATGCTAATATTCAGTGCATTAAAGCTACTCCAAAAACCATGTTGTTGTTGTTGTTGTGGTCTTCAGTCCTGAGACTGGTTTGATGCAGCTCTCCATGCTACTCTATCCTGTGCAAGCTTCTTCATCTCCCAGTACCTACTGCAGCCTACATCCTTCTGAATCTGCTTAGTGTATTCATCTCTTCCTCTCCCTCTACGATTTTTACCCTCCACGCTGCCCTCCAATACTAAATTGGAGGATCCCTTGATGCCTCAGAACATGTCCTACCAACCTATCCCTTCTTGTAGTTAAGTTGTGCCACAAACATCTCTTCTCCCCAATCCTATTCAATACCTCCTCCTTAGTTATATGGTCTACCCATCTAATCTTCAGCATTCTTCTGTAGCACCACACTTCAAAAGCTTCTATTCTCTTCTTGTCCAAACTAGTTATCGTCCATGTTTCACTTCCATACATGGCTACGCTCCATACAAATACATTCAGAAACGACTTCCTGACACTTAAATCAATACTCGATGTTAACAAATTTCTCTTCTTCAGAAACGCTATGCTTGCCATTGCCAGTCTACATTTTATATCCTCTCTACTTCGACCATCATCAGTTATTTTGCTCCCCAAATAGCAAAACTCCTCTACTACTTTAAGTGTCTCATTTCCTAATCTAATTCCCTCAGCATCACCCGACTTAATTCGACTACATTCCATTATGCTTGTTTTGCTTTTGTTGATGTTCATCTTATACCCTCCATTCATGACACTGTCCATTCCGTTCAACTGCTCTTCCAAGTCCTTTGCTGTCTCTGACAGAATTACAATGTCATCAACGAACCTCAAAGTTTTTATTTCTTCTCCATGTATTTTAATACCTACTCCAAATTTTTCTTTTGTTTCCTTCACTGCTTGCTCAATATACAGATTGAATAACATCGGGGATAGGCTACAACCCTGTCTCACTCCCTTCCCAACCACTGCTTCCCTTTCATGTCTCTCGACTCTTATAACTGCCATCTGGTTTCTGTACAAATTGTAAATAGCCTTTCACTCCCTGTATTTTACCCCTGCCAACTTCAGAATTTGAAAGAGAGTATTCCAGTCAACATTGTCAAAAGATTTCTCTAAGTCTACAAATGCTAGAAACGTAGGTTTGCCCTTCCTTAATCTAGCTTCTAAGATAGGGTCAGTATTGCCTCACGTTTTCCAATATTTCTACGGAATCCAAACTGATCTTCCCCGAGGTCAGCTTCTACCAGTTTTTCCATTCGTCTGTAGAGAATACGCGTTAGTATTTTGCAGCCGTGACTTATTGAACTGATAGTTCGGTAATTTTCACATTTGTCAACATCTGCTTTCTTTGGGATTGAAATTATATTCTTCTTGAAGTCTGAGGGTATTTCGCCTGTCTCATACATCTTGCTCACCAGATGGTAGAGTTTTGTCAGGACTGGCTCTCCCAAGCCCGTCAGTAGTTCTAATGGAATGTTGTCTACTCCCGGGGCCTTGTTTCGACTCAGGTCTTTCAGTGCTCTGTCAAACTCTTCACACAGAATCGTATCTCCTATTTCATTTTCATCTACATCCTCTTCCATTTCCATAATATTGTCCTCAAGTACATTGACCTTGTATAGGCCCTCTATATACTCCCTCCACCTTTCTGCTTTCCCTTCTTTGCTTAGAACTGGGTCTCCATCTGAGCTCTTGATATTCATACAAGTGGTTCTCTTTTCTCCAAAGGTCTCTTTAATTCTCCTGAAGGCAGTATATATCTTATCCCTGGTGAGATAAGCCTCTACATCCTTACATTTGTCCTCTAGCCATCCCTGCTTAGCCATTTTGCAATTCTGTTGGATCTCATTTTTGAGACATTTGTATTCCTTTTTGCCTGCTTCATTTTCTCCTTTCATCAATTAAATTCAGTAATTGTTCTGTTACCCAAAGATTTCTACAGGCCCTCTTCTTTTTACCTACTTGATCCTCAGCTGCCTTCACTACTTCATCCCTCAAAGCTACCCATTCTTCTTCTACTGCATTTCTTTTCCCCATTCCTGTCAATTGTTCCCTTATGCTCTCCCTGAAACTCTGTACAACCTCTGGTTCTCTCAGTTTATCCAGGTCCCATCTCCTTAAATTCTCACCTTTTTGCAGTTTCTTCAGTTTTAATCTACAGGTCATAACCAATAGATTGTGGCCAGAATCCACATCTCCCCCTGGTAATGTCTTACAATTTAAAACCTGCTTCCTAAATCTCTGTCTTACCATTATATAATCTATTTGATACCTTTTAGTATCTCCAGTGTTCTTCCATGTATACAACCTTCTTTCATGATTCTTGAACCAAGTGTTAGCTATGATTAATTTGTGCTCTGTGCAAAATTATACCAGGCGGCTTCCTCTTTCATTTCTTAGCCCCAATCCATATTCACCTACTACATTTCCTTCTCTTCCTTTTCCTACTGCCGAATTCTAGTCACCCATGACTATTAAATTTTCGCCTCCCTTCACAATCTGAATAATTTCTTTTATTTCATCATATATTTCTTCAATTTCTTCATCATCTGCAGAGCTAGTTGGCATATACACTTGTACTACTGTAGTAGACGTGGGTTTAGTAGCTATCTTGGCCACAATAATGCGTTCACTATGCTGTTTGTAGTAGCTTACCCGCATTCCTATTTTGCTATTCATTATTAAACCGACTCCTGCATTATCCCTATTTGATTTTGTATTTATAACCCTGTATTCACCTGACCAGAAGTCTTGTTCCTCCTGCCACCGAACTTCACTAATTCCCACTACATCTAACTTTAACCTATCCATTTCCCTTTTTAAATTTTCTAACCTACCTGCCAGATTAAGGGATCTGACATTCCACGCTCTGATCCGTAGAATGCCAGTTTTTTTTTTCTCATGATAACGACGTCCTCCTGAGTAGTCCCCACCCAGAGATCCGAATGGGGGACTATTTTACCTCCGGAATATTTTACCCAAGAGGACGCGATCATCATTTAATTATAAAGCTGCATGCCCTCGGGAAAAATTACGGCTGTAGTTTCCCCTTGCTTTCAGCCATTTGCAGTACCAGCACAGCAAGGCTGTTTTGGTTAGTGTTACAAGGCCAGATCAGTCAATCATTCAGACTGTTGCTCCTGCAACTACTGCAAAGGCTGCTGCCCCTCTTCAGGAACCACACATTTGTCTGGCCTCTCAACAGATACCCCTCTGTTGTGGTTGCACCTACGGTACGGCTATCTGTATCACTGTGGCATGCAAGCCTCCCCACCAACGGCAAGGTCCATGGTTCTTGGGGGGGCCAAAAACCATGTTAACACGAATATGGAAATCATGAAGGTCACATGTAACAGGACTTTCTTCAGAGTGGTGAGAGGTGTGTAAGAAATGCAATTAACATTCATTGAGACATACACAAAAAAGTGTTTTATAATAGCTTTAGTCTCAATCCCAACTGCCAGACAGATTCTGGCAGCCTAACAGTGTGTATCAAAAATACTTGGACTTATCTAGGGGCCATATGTGCATGAAAAATGTCTCACCACAGCATCATCTCACATGATTACATGTTCCAGGTAAAAATAACAAATTATACGCTATCTTCATGGTAAGACTTGATCACATTTCCAGTGGATTCTTTGTCATGTAAAGGCTGGTGTCTAAAAGGGCAGGTGCAAAAGAGCAGTTTCATTATCTGCAAATTAATGAGCCTCAAACCTTTGTAATTTTATCCCTGGGGATGCCCAAAAGAATTCACTCATGTAATGAGAACCCCAAACACAGCCCCACTATCAACAAGTCATGGAAATGGTTGAGCATAGCTGTTGAAGTTTATCAATTTCTGAGGCACGTGATATTACAATATAACAGTTTTTCAGACAGGCGGAAGTGAAGGCAGGGATGTAACAGAGGCACGGCAGTACGGTCATAGTCGTGGTCCTGAAGCCATTTACAAGTGTATATGATGTGTGCAGTGATTTAGCAGGTTGGAGTTTCGTGCTCTGTTCAAGAATCTTAATTTAGATTTCCCATGATTTTCCTAAATCATTTCATGCAAATGCAGAGATAGTTTTTGAGGATACAGTATTTATTATGTATGCTACATCAGACATTATCTTTTCCACCACACGATACATGGCACAATAAAAAGTGACAAGTATTAAAAGCATTATTATAATTCTTCATGTATTTTCCCATTAATACATGATACTAAGGAGTATGTTTTGGTTTGCTCTGACTGTTTCATGTTCATCGTGGGGACTGGCAGATGCAGAACCACAAGTCTTCATGTGAAACGGCAAATCGCATCACTGGACACCAGTGTTGCTGAGTTGACAGCTCTCAGGACAAAAGACAGCTCAATGCAACAAATCAGCCTCTACAATGACAATGAAGAACAAGTAAAGAAATACTGTAAGAAAATGAAGGGATGAATGTTGGAATTATGTTCTGTATTCAGTTCATGTCTAGCTTATTTGGTTACAGAACAATTTCAATTAACTTTAATGTCTTTATATATGGCAGTGTTGTGTATAATGATAATATGCAAAAAATATTTGTGAACTCTTCAACAATATTCAGTGGATATTTGATTTATATTTGAAGATTTATTTTTCTGAAAAACTGAAATTTACCTAATGGGAAAAGATTTCTTTGTTTTAATAAAATGTTCCAGGCTATTATGATGTGGTTGAATGGATTTCACATTAAAACCAAATGTTTCACCCCCATTTGCGGAGGTCACTTTCAAGGGGGGGTCATAGCTTCGAGTGTCCGATTTACACACTGGATCATTACCGACAGCATCAAAATTTGTTTACGCATGTTCCCACACAATGGTGTGATGTCACATGCTTTGAATACCCGAGAACAAATGGTTATAGTCAGTTGTTGTCATCTGCTGTTGCTATCACCCCATCTTCTTCAGCACTGGGATCCAGATGTCATTCAATTTAGTTTTAAAACTAAACAAAAATGTATCTTTGTAGATCCCACTGATGATGCCTTAAAACAAGAAAAGGCGAAACGCGTATGGGAGAAATAAACTAAATAGCAGCAGCAAAAGGCAGTTTAATTTACAAAACAAGCCTTTTAAATATTTGTATTTTAGTAATCTTTTCATCTCCTTGGGCAATTTATTGTACAATCTTACTCCTTAACACAAAAATGCTATTTTGAGTTTATGTTTGTTTTTCTTTGGTAAATGTAAGCCTGAAATGTCTTTTGTTTTATGATTATGCATAAAACTGGTATTGATTTAGTAATGTTTTTCCTGATGTGCACAATACACTGGTGCAGGAGGGATACCCAGTTTATTAAACAGCTTTTTACAATGAGCCCAAATATTACTTCTGGTTATTATTCATACCGCCTTTTCTGCAGTATAAGAATGGTGTCCACGTTTTGTGCATTCAATTCCCAGAAGAGAATCCTATAACTAAGAACTGAGTGCGCATGGGAAGAGCACGTCATCACAAGACACTGGCTGTTACGAACTGACGGTAGAGCTCTAGGATCAAAACATGCTGGTGAAATTCTTCTTAGTGGCACCTTTGTGTGTTCATTCCATGTTAACTGACAATCAATATTCATCTCTAGAAACTTTGTGTTTGTCACACAGTCTATACCAGATGTAGAAGCATGAAACCACAATTTGGTTGCAATAACTGAAAGTCTGTTGTTTGAAACTGATAAACAATATTTTATTCAAAATTATCTCCATTGCTATTTATACTTTTCTCCCACCTATTTGGCAGGCTAAGAATGCAAAAAAGTCAGTTCTTCTTGTGAAAAGAAAAAGTCAGCGAGCCATTTTCGTACATTTTCATATCAATTGAAGTGCTGTTCACTGAGAGCATGTCCCAGTGATGCAAATAGATGAAATTGGACAGAACCAAGTCAGGAGAATAAACCACATGCCCTGGTATTTCCCAACTGAATGCCTTGATTGTTTCCCTGACCCATTTTGCTGTGTGTGACGGGGCAATATGACTTTGGGTTGCCGTTTTCTATATTTCGTTCCTTTTTTATGTAACGCTCGATTTAAATCGATCATTTGCTCTTAGTAGCGATCAGTGTTAATGGTTTCACCAGGTTTTAACAACTCATAATAGATGACATCCTTCTGATCCCATCAAACACAGAGCATTGTTTTCTTTCCAAAGCGATTTAAGCTTGCAGTAGATTGCGATGGTATGCCTGGATTCACCCGTGATTTACAGTGCTTAGAATTCTCAAAATATATCCATTTATCACGACCTGTCACTATTCGATGGAGATGTGATTTTCTTTTGTATCTGCTGAACAACATTTCACAAGTGGTCCTTTGATCTCCTTGCTGTCTTTCATTCAGTTTATTCAGCTCATTCGGAACCCATTTTCCCACTTTCTGCACCTTTCCCATAGCTGTTCGCCTCCATAGCAATCGCCGAAGTGGCATCAAATAAAAAAGACTGGCAATATGGTGACTGAACCCCGAAGGAAATATCCCGGTCAATAAATGCCATACGATCATTTCATTTTTTCCCCAATAGCTTTCAATCAAAGAGAAATGGCTTTCTGCATCACATTCAATTGTTCAGCGAGTTCCTGTTGAGTTTGACTATCATCATCATCCAATGCAATTCGCTGTCTCTGAACTTTTTCAGTGGTTTCCCATGCTTGTCATCTCTCACATCAAAATCCCCACTTCTGAATTTTTTGAACCACTCAGAATACTGTGTTTTCTCAAGAGCATTCTTGTTAAAAGCTTCGACAAGCATTCGATGTGATTATGCTGCAGTTTTCTTCAAATCACAACAGAAAACCAACGCTGTCCGCAAATAGTAGTTTGTAGGCACAAAATTCTACATGTTAACGAGTTTGAAACAGATACCGATGTATGGAACTTGGGTTACTGTGTGCCGACATTTGTCGTCTGCCATTACAAGAAGCACCTATAGGGTAATTCCTGTTTCATACTTCTACACCTGGTAGATTTGTCATGTGCACTTACTGTTACAGAATTGTGTCCCTCTTTGTGCTGAAGTGCACACTGTTCATTTTCTTTATGTTCAATGCTGATTTATTACAATCTGTCCAATTGTAAACACCACTGATTGTTTCATACGCTTTCTCTACTAAGAGTTTTGGTGTTTTATCAGTGACTATGCTGTCATAAGCAAAAATAAATTTTTCCCATATCTTGTATTGCCTGGAAAGTCATTGATACATTAAGAACAGAATTTTGGGCCCAATAACTACCCTGAGGAACACCTATGTTTATGGGTTTCTTGTCTGACAATTATTTTATTAAAAATTTATCATCAGCAAATGTGTGAACCACCTCTACCTTTTTGTACTCTGTTTGCTTGGTAAAACTGGAACCTTTCATTTGTTATTCCTTTTACACCTAGTGCTTCTAGCTCGTTTGTAGCTTGAGTCACGAATGATGGCAGTTGAGTTTAGGTTTCTTTTGTGCACCTATGTCACATGTTCTCTGACAGCCAGTGAGCATTCATTAGTGTTCTGAATGCTCTGCTGTGAATGTTGCTGCCAATGCAAGCATTAAACTTGATTTTAGTAAGAGATTTAGTAAATTTTTATTCCATACTCTGTTACTTGTCATCGCTGATTGTGATGGAAGCAACAAATTCTACTTAACTAAATGGGAGGCACAATTTCCAAGGTGCACACTTTCTTCAAGCACAAATCATATATAAGTGTCCCACAACTGTCCCTTGGAACCAACAACGAAATCATAGTCTGCACCTCGACCTGCATGTACTGCCATTGTTTGTGAATCTGACTGCAGTAGTATTTTATGGTCAATAGAGTTAAAGATCTGAGACAAGCCTAAGAGTATGCCTATAACAGAGTCATCCTTCTCAAGAGCTTCAAGTACCACATTTTTAAATTAAATAATGGCCAATGTTGTACTTCCCCCACTTCAGAAACCAAACATGTAAATTCATACATCATTGTAAAAGTAGTCCCTGTTTGAAGACATTACAACGCTGCACTAATCTTTTGCAAATGTATCAAAAGCAAGAAATTTTATTTTTCTAGGAGTTAATACCACAGTGAACAGTTCATATCAATTGAAAATTGCAATGTACCAATGTACAAAGCTTTCTCAATAATACCTAAGAACTACAGCAATATAGAAATGATAGATAGCTATTCACCAGATAGGTGGCATCGAGTTGCAAACAAACATGATGAAAATGAATGCTAGAAATATCGCTTTTGGACGCAGTCCTACTTCATAAGTGCAGAAAATCTACACACATTCATACAAAAATTCCACACACACACACACACACACACACACACACACACAAATTCTCCACACACACACACACAGCCATGTTCTCCAGGAGAAAGAGTAGTCATGTATGTGGGAGTTCTTGTGTGAATAAGTGTGAGTTTTCTACTTCTGACCTAGGACATTGTCCAAAAGCTGAACTATTTCTAGCATTCTTTTTGACTGTGCCTGTCAGTGACTCAAGTCTCCTCTATGTGATGTGTAGCAATATGTCTTATGCTACTGTCAAGACCATCTATGGAAAGTGGTTGAAGAATGGTGATACCTCAAACAGGCAGCAATGTATCTGATGTCCATGCCTCATCATGGAAAGTGGAGGTTGGAAGCTTCGAACATTATAAGGAAGATAGGCAGTGATCTCTCACAGATTTGATGGCACAGTACAAAGGTGGTGCAAGCATAAGTGTTACAAAAAACACAGTTCAGTGCACATTACTGAACATGGGGTGTCACAGGAGACGACATCTACATGTTCCCATGTTGATCTAACACTATCACAATTACAACTGCAGTGGACATGGGATCATCGAGATAAATCTCATTTCTTGTTACATTAGGTTGATGGTCACATCTGGGTATGCCATTATCCAGGGGAATGCGTACTCGAAAGATGCAGTGTGCAATTAATCCAAGCCGGTGACAGCAGTGTTATGCTATGGGAATGTTCACCGACACTTCCACTGAACTGTGACAGGTGTTGACTATGTGAAAATTATTGAGTTCCACCTACATCCATTTATGCTTGATGTCTTCCCCGATGATGACTGCATCGTCCAAAAGGATAACTGTCTGTGTCACAAGGCTAGATTTGTGCTACAATGATTTGAGGAGCCTGACAATGAACTCTGCCTATAAACCACCAGTCAATAATTTACGGCAACTGCATGAGCTGTGCAAAGACATCTGGTACCACATACCTTCAGAAACCAACCAACGTCCTGGTGGGGCCATGCCACTCCAAGTGACTGCTATATTTCATTCCAAAGGTGGACCAACACACTATTAAGCAGGTCATAGTAAATTTTTGGCTCGCCTGTATATTTTATCCCTTCATTTAGTTTGAAAACCCCACCCTTAAGTTAGTATAAGCACCTTTGACTGATCGTATAATATGAACTATTTTGCAGATCACACATTTATTATTTTACTTCACTCTGCAGCAACAAAAGGGCTAATTTATCACAAATAAATTATACTGTGTCCATTTTTCCCTAACAACTGAAAAGAATGAGAAAGCAACATTCTTGAAATAAATCAAAGTCACATCTTTCTCACTAAAATGAGAGTGCTGAATTCAAGTTATACTTCAACTAACTATGTAACATCCTATGAGTCCCGAAGTCCTACGTTCACCTTGCATGGACTCCAGCATTTCTTGTGATTATTTTGCACGCACTAACAAAGAATGCCTAAATGAAAAATGGTGTGTATGCAACTTTCATAAGATCAAAGAATTGTGTGCTGACTGCAAAATAACCTTTTCCTAAATTTCCCCTTCTATTAAGAAAAAGAGGGAGAAAGGGTTCTTGGCAAAAGAGTGACTTTTTTCATTCCTTCCTTCCTTTTTTTTCCAACCTATGAACCTCATCCTTGATAAATAACATCTACTTCTTTCTGTTTGGTGTTATTGAAGAACAATGAAAAAACAAATTTATAGTACACTCCTACGAGGCAACATGATAGCATGAAGTATCAGAAAAAATGGAACTTACTGGTAACAGACTAGAGAATCCATAAGAAAGTTCTGACAGTCGAGAGGAAATCATAACGAGAGAACGTTTGAGCTGAAGATTTTGCTCTACTAGATCATGGAGCCTATCTTCCATCGGCTCTGGTGTTTTTGCCAGTGACTGTCTTGCAGATGGACGTGAAGGAGTACGTAACTTTGTATCTGCCTCCCTGCGCCATGTGTCACGAGCTGCTTGCTGCTGTTGCACCTGCAACTGTCGCAGAAGTCGGCGAACCTATAAAACACAGATGTGTGCTGAAAGACAGTGTAGATGTTTTCTCAAGGACTACATGGACATGAAACAAGAGAAAGGCACATCTTACTTGTGTGCAAATTACTATTACTGATTAGTCAAATATAACGAAAAAGCCATGGCTAACTTAAACCACTGTCAAGCCAAAAATGAGGATCTGCCCTAATAATCAACTAAACATGTATCTATAAGCATGTCAATTTTGTACATAATAATTCAAATACCCATTTAATATCATCAGTCCTTATGTAGCATATGTGCTACATCCAGTTTTTTTTTTCTCCCCCCCCCCCCCCCCCCCCCAGGGAATAAACTTAACTCTCTATGTCTGACTGTAGTGCATACATTACATTATGCGGCTTTTGTGCACCATTGGCTTTCATTTCAGCATATTCCCAGTAGGTGGCAGTATCTAATTTATGGAAACTGTTTATCACAGTGTCTGGATGCTTCAGGAAATAAGGGTAATTTCTGTTGGTTTTTAGTATTTTTGAACTGCAGTATATGTAGAATATACAGCAATATGCTATTATTTCACTGCAATATTAATGCACTTGGGCGAGAGGGCGCTTCGGTTGGTTTATAATGACTTTTATCACGATATTTAATTAGGACAAGTTTACTGTAACATCACTATATGTTTCCATTAACAGCCATAGGAGCCCAAGTACAATAATACTGTGGTTGGGTAATAATATAGCCTGCACTATAGAATAAGTGACTGTTTAGTTCATAACAACAATATATCAATATATTTTTCTCATGTAGAAGTTGCTTTACATTTGGCAACAAGCTACTGTTTCACATTATAACGGAATTGTTTTCATAATGTTTATGTTTTATACTGAGTTTTATGAATATTGCATGTATTTCAGTTAATTTCTAACATAAATAGCATTCATTTGGAACACATTCCAAAATTTTGATGAGGGATATCAATATTTTTATATTTAGTACTTTCTTATTTACACATTCAAAGCCACTTGTAGGTATAAAACACGGTCAGAAATTGTGCAAAATGCTTTCTCAGAAAATTAATATGAATTATTATGAGATATTAGTTCAGGAGCCTACTCATAGTGTAAACGGTTGCGAAAATCTGCTTGACCTCTTAGTAAGAAATAATCCTGAGGAATTAGGAATCATGATGACCGATACAGGAATTTGTGACCACAAGATTTCTGCAGTGAGACTGAATACCATAATATACAAGTCTACCAAACACAGGCACAAAATATTTATGTTTAAAAATACAGACAAAAAATCGATTGATGTCTTCTTAAGAGACTATCTCCTCCTCTTCCCAACTAACTATGTAAGCAAAGACCATATGTGGCTTAAATTCGGTGAAATCCAATGAGATTTATACCAGATGAAATAATAAGAGACATAACTGATGGTACACAAAACAGCTTAGAACACTGCTACAGAAGCAAAGAAAAATTCATGCCACATTTAAAAGTGTGTAAAATCTCCAAAATTGGCAAAGTTTTACAGAAGCTTGAAATTTAGTGTGAATTTCAGTGTGAGATGCACTTAATAGTTTCCGCAATGAAATACTGTCTTGAAATCTGTCAGGAAATGCAGAGATTCTGATCATATGTAAAGTATAATCCATTCCTCGGCTGTGGAACAGTGATGAGAATGTTACCAATGACAGTGTCACTAAAGCAGATTTTGTGTGTATGTTTGTGTGTCTATCGACCTGCCAGTGCTTTTGTTGGGTAAGTCACATCATCTTTGTTATATATATATCCATCCACACATAAACAGACACAAGCAGACATTTGCGAGTAAATACCTGTCCTTTTTTCCCCTTAAGGTAAGTCTTTCCGCTCCCGGGATTGGACCGACTCCTTACCCTCTCCCTTAAAACCCACATCCTTTCATCTTTCCCTCTCCTTCCCTCTTTCCTCAAGAAGCAACCGTTGGTTGCGAAAGCTTGAATTCTGTGTGTATGTTTGTGTTTGTTTGCGTGTCTATCGACCTGCCAGCACTTTTGTTTGCTAAGTCACATCATCTTTGTTTTTAGATATATTTTTCCCACGTGGAATGTTTCCCTCCCTCTCTCTCTCTCTCTCTCTCTCTCTCTCTCTCTCTCTCTCTCTATATATATATATATATATATATATATATATATATATATATAAAATAGAAAGAAACTTCCCCATGGGAAAAATATATTGAAAACAAAGATTCCAAGACTTACCAAGCGGGAAAGCGCCGGCAGACAGGCACATGAACAAAACACACAAACACACACACAGAATTACGAGCTTTCGCAACTGGCAGTTGCTTCGTCAGGAAAGAGGGAAGGAGAGGGAAAAATGAAAGGATGTGGGTTTTAAGGGAGAGGGTAAGGAGTCATTCCAATCCCGGGAGCGGAAAGACTTCCCTTAGGGGAAAAAAAGGACAGGTGTACACTCGCACACACACACATATCCATCCGCACATACACAGACACAAGCAGACACACACATAAAAATATATTAAAAACAAAGATTCCAAGACTTACCAAGCGGGAAAGCGCCGGTAGATAGGCACAATAAATAATACACACAAACACACACCGAATTTTAGCTTTCGCAGCCGACGGTTGCTTCTTCAGGAAAGAGGGAAGGAGAGGGAAAGACGAAAGGATGTGGGTTTTAAGGGAGAGGGAAAGGAGTCATTCCAATCCCGGGAGCGGAAAGACTTACCTTAGGGGGAAAAAAGGATGGTATACACACACACATATCGATCCATACATACACAGACATATTTAAAGGCAAAGAGTATGGGCAGAGATGTAAGTCAAGGCGGAATTGTGGAGGCAAAGATGATGTTGAATGACAGGTGAGGTATGAGCGGCGGCAACTTGAAATTAGCGGAGATTGAGGCCTGGTGGATAACGAGAAGAGAGGATATATTGAAGGGCAAGTTCCCATCTCCGGAGTTCGGATAGGTTGGTGTTGGTGGGAAGTATCCAGATAACTCGGACGGTGTAACACTGTGCCAAGATGTGCTGGCCGTGCACCAAGGCATGTTTACCAACAAACACTGTCTGCCTGTGTCCGTTCATGCGAATGGACAGTTTGTTGCTGGTCATTCCCACATAGAACGCTTCACAGTGTAGGCAGGTCAGTTGGTAAATCACGTGGGTGCTTTCACACGTGGCTCTGCCTTTGATCGTGCACACCTTCCAGGTTACAGGACTGGAGTAGGTGGTGGTGGGAGGGTGCATAGAACAGGTTTTACACCGAGGGCGGTTACAAGGGTAGGAGCCAGAGGGTAGGGAAGGTGGTTTGGGGATTTCATAGGGATGAAGCAAGAGGTTACGAAGGTTAGGTGGACGGCGGAAAGACACTCTTGGTGGAGTGGGGAGGATTTCATGAAGGATGGATCTCATTTCGGGGCAGGATTTTAGGAAGTCGTATCCCTGCTGGAGACCCACATTCAGAGTCTGATCCAGTCCCGGGAAATATGCTGTCACAAGTGGGGCACTTTTAGGGTTCTTCTGTGAGAGGTTCTGGGTTTGAGGGGATGAGGAAGTGGCTCTGGTTATTTGCTTCTGTACCAGGTCGGGAGTGTAGCTGCGGGATGCGAAAGCTGTTTTCAGGTTGTTGGTGTAATGGTTCAGGGATTCAGGACTGGAGCAGATTCATTTGCCATGAAGGCCTAGGCTGTAGGGAAGGGACCGTTTGATATGGAATGGGTGGCAGCTGTCATAATGGAGGTACTGTTGCTTGTTGGTGGGTTTGATGTGGACGGATGTGTGAAGCTGGCTATTGGACAGATGGAGGTCAACGTCAAGGAAAGTGGCATGGGATTTGAAGTAGGACCAGGTGAATCTGATGGAACCAAAGGAGTTGAGGTTGGAGAGGAAATTCTGAAGTTGTTCTTCACGGTGAGTCCAGATCATGAAGATGTCGTCAATAAATCTGTACCAAACTTTGGGTTGGCAGGCTTGGGTAACCAAGAAGGCTTCCTCTAAGCGACCCATAAATAGGTTGGCATATGAGGGGGCCATCCTGGTACCCATGGCTGTTCCCTTTAATTGTTGGTATGTCTGGCCTTCAAAAGTGAAGAAGTTGTGGATCAGGATGAAGCTGGCTAAGGTGATGAGGAAAGAGATTTTAGGTAGGGTGGCAGGTGATCGGCGTGAACGGAAGTGCTCCATTGCAGCGAGGCCCTGGACGTGCGGGATATTTGTGTATAGGGAAGTGGCATCAATGGTTACAAGGATAATTTCCGGGTCAATGGTTACAAGAATGGTTTCCAGGTGTAAGAGACTGGGTAAGGCTTCCAGGCGTTCGAGAAAGTGGTTGGTGTCTTTGATGAAGGATGGGAGACTGCATGTAATGGGTTGAAGGCGTTGATCTATGTAGGCAGAGATACGTTCTGTGGTGGCTTGGTAACCAGCTACAATGTGGCGGCCGGGATGTTTGGGTTGTCGGTGGGGTCAGGAGTTTGATGGAGTCAGGTGAAAGGTTTTGTAGGGGGCCTAAGGTTCTGAGGATTCCTTGAAGCTCCGCCTGGTCATCAGGAATGGGATTACCTTGGCAAACTTTGTATGTAGAGTTGTCTGAAAGCTGACGCAGTCCCTCAGCCACATACTCCCGACGATCAAGTACCACGGTCGTGGAACCCTTGTCAGCCGGAAGAATAATGATGGATCGGTCAGCTTTCAGATCACGGATAGCCTGGGCTTCGGCTGTGGTGATGTTGGGAGTAGGATTAAGGGTTTTCAAGAAAGACTGAGAGGCAAGGCTGAAAGTGAGAAATTCCTGGAAGGTTTGGAGAGGGTGATTTTGAGGAAGAGGGGGTGGGTCCCGCTGTGATGGAGGATGGAACTGTTCCAGGCAGGGTTCAATTTGGATAGTGTCTTGGGGAGTTGGATCATTAGGAGTGGGATCAGGATTATTTTTCTTTGTGGCAAAGTGATATTTCCAGCAGAGACTACGAGTGTAGGACAGTAAATCTTTGACAAGGGCAGTTTGGTTGAACCTGGGAGTGGGGCTGAAGGTGAGGCCTTTGGATAGGACAGAGGTTTCGGATTGGGAGAGAGGTTTGGAGGAAAGGTTAACTACTGAATTGGGGTTGTGGTTCCAGATTGTGTTAATATATAAACAAAAGTGCTGGCAGGTTGATAGACACACAAACAAGCACAACATACACACAAAATTCAAGCTTTCGCAACCAACGGTTGCTTCATCGGGAAAGAGGGAAGGAGAGGGAAAGACGAAAGGATGTGGGTTTTAAGGGAGAGGGTAAGGAGTCATTCCAATCCCGAAAGCAGAAAAGACTTACCTTAGAGGGAAAAAAGGACAGGTACACACACACACACACACACACACACACACACACACACACACACACACACACACACACACACATTTTGTAAAGAACCAAATTGTTCCTGACACTGCCATAGCTGATGTGCCTAGAGTGGACAGAACTAGACTGGATGTTTTATGTGCCACAAAAGTTGCATATGTTGAAATTGATTGAATGACATAAAAGCTTTGTGAGACAGCGAGTAACACAAGCCAAACATGTTGTGAATACCTTAATTATTTTGGTTGCTTTTGCACGTTGAAGTATTTGCGTGCTTTTGAGACACCCTGTATACCTACACGTAGGAAAAGAAATTAAAAATTTGATTTTGCTTAAAAGATGAGGCTCATTTTTGCAGCTAAATCTTTGTAATGTTTTAAAGGTGGCAATTGGACAGTGTCACTTTCTTCTTCCTGTTCTAACTATACCATAGCTGTCTCCGTGCAGTGAAAAGTTTCCTAAAAAGATGATCCTTTTTCAGCACAGCCATTGTCCCTACACTAGTCCAAGTTGTTGCAATGGTCTTGCCCATTGATGACAATGGCAATTATTCAATCAGTAAATGCTTGTTAGCCAAACAACATCACATTTGAGTCACTCATGGATATTTTCCTGACTGCTTCCTTTAAATTCTGAAGGTACTCTTATAAGCCCAGCTAGTTAGGATACAAAAGGAGCTTATTCCAAGCTTTGTGCAATGCCTAAATCCTGATTTCCTGCCATTCTCAACCTTTTTCTGTGCAAACATCTATGCTCACTGTCAAATACATTTACAAATTTTGTAATGGTGTCACTGTTCTTTTTAATGTTTTGTACTGATGCACTTCCAAATCTATATTCCTGAGCTAAGTGTTCATCAACTAGTACCTGAGTTCCACTAGTCTATTTATGCTTTATGTTTGATAGCCACAGTGAATGCCACAACAACAGCACAACCTGTCACAAGTAAAGCTTGTGCAAGTACCCAAATAGCAACAATGACAGTTGGTAGAGAGAAAGAAACCACCAAACTGACCAGCCCAGAGTCAGCATAAGTTCTATTTGGTGTGTGCATGAGCACCTTTAATTTGCAAACTGAAATGCTTTTAGTTAATCAATATTTTGGTTTTATCTTTTGTTGATGATCAGTGCTATACTGTAAAAATTTTTGGTCAAAAAACAGTCTTAATAAAAAGTCTTTAGTATTTGCAACTGATTTTGATTTAACTAAATAATATTCTACATCTACTACATCTACATTCATACTCCGCAAGCCACCTGACGGTGTGTGGCCGAGGGTACAAAAAGCCTCTATCAGTGCTGCATCTGCATTAAATAATAATGTGCTAACAGCACACGACTTTTGATGTGGTGTTACTGAACAATTCCAAGTGGCCCCAAAACATATCTAGCATGCCGACTTGTGATTGTCAGATTGTCACAATGGCAATCATTGTTAAACGCTTAGATACAACCAAGTCCTTTATGACGAGGCTATATACAGATGTGTACTTGTGCTGAATTAGTTGACAATTTCATTATCTCATGGTTGTTGTATGATACACACTAACAGAGGCAAAGACACACAACACCTCTATAGTACACTGTTAAAGAATTATTGTTTGTCAAGTAACTATTTCAATGTGTGTTTTTTTTTAAAGATATGTAATCTTGTATTATAAAATTACAATAATTAAAGAACTTCCTCTTATATTTTACCCGGTGCCTGGTGTAATAACTGTATGAAAAATTTTTGGTGCAAGGTGTATTTGGTATTCTAAGACAAGATTACCCTTGCAAGCAAAACATGGGAGTTATCACAAAAACATACATGTGTTCCTCATTATATAATAGGGCAGCAAAATACCTTCTGGACTGGGATTGGCTAACAAAAATTTACTAAAATAAATAAAGAGAAAGATAACAGTTATTGCCATTAGAAGCATTACTTTTAGTGACAGCTCTCTCTCTCTCTCTCCAGCCACCATGTTAACCACAACTGACCAAACTCAAAAAGAGTGACACAGTCAAGATAACCGTTGTTTGCCTACTGGCACTGTAACCTTATTGTGTACATATAAGAAACTTAGCAGGTACATAAGTTGTGCAGCAGGTAAACTGTTCTGTTGGAGAGCCTTAATTCTGGATTCTCCAATGTTCTAATAGCTCTGAAAAGTCACTAACTGAATAAGTTAGTCAATAATACAAATCCTTCATTGTGTGAAAATAAAAAAAAGCTGCAGAAGAATTCAGTTATCATCAAGTACGGAAAAAAAACCCTATTTGAGGGAGAGTGACAATACCGACACATGGTCCCTGCTGAACTGTCAACTGGTCGTGTTGATTCCAGGCTCTGATATTTAGATGCACTCAAGCCTAGATTGTGTTTCACTTCCATTAAGGACCTATAGATGAAGCACTAGATGGTCTCGGATATTGTAGAAATAAGAAAGAAAAATTATTTGGTCATCATTTACATGACCTTGCCAAGGCCTTCGACTACATAGATTATAGCATTTTACTAAAGAAAATAGGAGGGAATCATATCTCAACAACAACATAAACTGGATCATATTAATTATAGCGTTCCCCAGTCTATGGAACTTGGTACATGCCTGTTCTTCACCTATATTCTCAGTTTAATAAATGCACCAGAGTACTTTACAAAAACTGTGATGTTTGCTGAGGTTAAAAGTACATTGACAAAGGGCCCAAACAAATCCAGACTTAGTTAGTTTCATGTTCCATGGATCATTTGCATGATACATCATAACGATGATGTGGAAATAGTCATTTAACATTCATAATGCAAATTAATTACTAAAAATGACTACCTGCTGAAGATTTATAAGGTTTTTTGCTTTATTGTTATTATTATTATTAAATACACAGGTGTGAATTACTTATGTCTCTCCAATAGCTCTTACAGATTAAAACAGAAATCCTTCTTCTGAATAGAAGACGTTGTCAAGCAGAAACTTTGTTTTCAAATTTTACTTTGCTGACTATAAGACATTTTGTATTACTGGGCAAGTTCACCCATTTTTGGACTCAAGACACCCTCAATGTGGAATAATGAGTGTCATTTCTCCAGGTCAACAGAAGTGTCTGATTCCCCCCATCTGCTCTCTCTCTCTCTCTCTCTCTCTCTCTCTCTCTCTCTCTCTCTCTCTGTGTGTGTGTGTGTGTGTGTGTGTGTGTGTGTGTGTGTGTGTGTGTGTGTTTTGGAATGGCCGACCTACTTTGCAGTGCTGACATTTGTTGGTGGTAAGTAATTGTTCTTTTGGGTCTATTTTTCTCGAGTTTTAATGTTTTGCGTATTTATTGTGTATTGAATGTGATTTAATTTATGTAGTGATGTTTGACTTTTGAATTTTTGAGGTGTTGTGATTTTGGTTTTGTTTTTCATAGTTGTAGGTGGTGGTTTTTTTCGTATCATACTATGTAGGTAAAGGGAAATGATCGATTCCGCGCCATATTGGAGACGCTTAGAATAGCCATTTCCGCTATACTGAAGACGTCATGGGTCAAATCAGATGGATGGAATCGGACACTTCCGTAGTCTCATTTTTCCTTCTGATATTGTAATTATGCACATCACAAGAAACAGATTAATATACATGTAATTCCAGACAAATAAAAATGACCTATGGCTACAAGCAGCAGAGATTTCCTGTCAGGAAGGTCGCAGTTCATAGTAATAGACGGAAAATCATCGAGTAAAACTGAAGCGATATCAGGTGTTCCCCAGGGAAGCGTCCTGGGACCTCTACTGTTCCTGATCTATATAAATGACCTGGGTGACAATCTGAGCAGTTCTCTTAGGTTGTTCGCAGATGATGCTGTAATTTACCGTCTAGTAAGGTCATCCGAAGACCAGTATCAGCTGCAAAGCGATTTAGAAAAGATTGCTGTATGGTGTGTCAGGTGGCAGTTGACGCTAAATAAGTGTGAGATGATCCACATGAGTTCGAAAAGAAATCCGTTGGAATTCGATTACTCGATAAATAGTACAATTCTCAAGGCTGTCAATTCAACTAAGTACCTGGGTGTTAAAATTACGAACAACTTCAGTTGGAAGGACCACATAGATAATATTGTCGGGAAGGCGAGCCAAAGGTTGCGTTTCATTGGCAGGACACTTAGAAGATGCAACAAGTCCACTAAAGAGACAGCTTACACTACACTCGTTCGTCCTCTGTTAGAATATTGCTGCGCGGTGTGGGATCCTTACCAGGTGGGATTGACGGAGGACATCGAGAGGGTGCAAAGAAGGGCAGCTCGTTTTGTATTATCGCGTTATAGGGGAGAGAGTGTGGCAGATATGATACACGAGTTGGGATGGAAGTCATTACAGCATAGACGTTTTTCGTCGCGGCGAGAGCTTTTTACGAAATTTCAGTCACCAACTTTCTCTTCCGAATGCGAAAATATTTTGTTGAGCCCAACCTACATAGGTAGGAATGATCATCAAAATAAAATAAGAGAAATCAGAGCTCGAACAGAAAGGTTTAGGTGTTCGTTTTTCCCGCTCGCTGTTCGGGAGTGGAATAGTAGAGAGATAGTATGATTGTGGTTCGATGAACCCTCTGCCAAGCACTTAAATGTGAATTGCAGAGTAGTCATGTAGATGTAGATGTAGATGTAGATGATGCCACATGGCATGAAACTCTATGGGTTGCATTGTTAGCCATCCAAACAGATAACAAACTGAAGTGGCATCAGCATGTGGACGATTTACCAATAAGCTGCAGATGACTTACCAATAAGGTTAGTTCTGTTTGCTTTGTGCATAGAAACCCCTCTCATTGTATTGATAGGATGACTAGTGAATGTTGCATACTTCGACTCAGTATAGTCATCTAGAATTAACTTCTAACAGATTCCTAACCCCACACACATAGACCTGAAAATCTGTGCTTGTGAACTTTTTAATAGTTATGGGACTACTTGTACAGTTTAAAATGAATAACGTGAGGCCCACGCAACAGGTAATATTAAGGAGGGTAGAGAGTAGCCGTTGTTGAGAAAAATTGTACAACAGTTCATATCATTTGCAGAGCAATGAAATTATTAGTCATTAAGATGAACTATTCATGCATCAATTATTATTTGTTGTGTGCATCCCGTGTTTTTTCATTTTGAATTTTACAAGTAATGTCATAGCTATTAAAATTTCATAAGCACAAATTTTCAGCATTATATGCATGGAGCTATAAGAAATTACTTTACACTCTAAGATCTTTTTAAAAATGTGTAATATAAAACAGTTTTAAATTTTTTTTTTACTTAAGTGTGATCATGCATACATAGGACATAGAATAGGAATATTTTTTTTTTTTTTTTGAAAAATAGAAAGAAAGAAACACAATCAGACAGGGAGTCAAAATGTAGGTTTGTTTAAGAACAGAGACGCACTGTAAACAATATGGCAACTATAATATGACAGACGACTCTCTAACCACAACCAGAGTTTCTTAGTACCACATTCATTGGCTTTACTAACTCACATCCACTGTTACTTTCCAACCTAACCTATATCTTGGGTCAAGCTACAGACTGATGTCTCACCACAACCAGTGTTTTGTTGTTGTTATTATTATTTTCACATTTGTCGGCTTCATCAACTAACAACAAAACTGTGAATAAATGCACTGAAAGGTAGCATGACAGCAGCCATTAACATTACATCACTGGACAAAGCCGACGACTCTTATCGAACATTGCCCTTGACCTGTGGTGATGCACTTATGGGTTGCATATCCTGAAGGCTCAGTCAGCTTGTAGGTAGCTGTAAGACTGTGGATTAGCGAAAGCAATGAAAGTGTTATGACAATCCTTTTTTTTTTTTTTTATACTTTTGGCATTCTGTAGTTATATGTACATTCCATTTTGATCTGGTATCTTCTAGTTTTTTATTATGTTTGCAGACTTTAAAATTGAGCATCCCAACCCAAAATTCCCATGGATGTCCTGAAACTTTGATAGTTAAAATATCTAATTGTACAGCACCATAATTGCCATTCTAACATCACAGGTGAGAGCTGAAATGTTGTATTCTACTGATAACAACTTCTGAAAGGTGTACCACATTAAATTAAGCAAAAAGTAGAGCATCTTAGAAAATGAAGGTTATGAGAAAGATAGTTACTTTACAAATGCACTTTAACAAACAGCAAACTGTGTTGCAGGTATTAAGATGGCAACAAAAAAGAAAATTTCAAATGAACTAAACAACGATTGAAGACAAGGCCAGAGTTTTTAAAGCACACAATACTAGGAATAAGTTAAGAATATGACAAATTAAACAAAAAAAGGCATGGAAATAGTTCTGAATGAACATAAGAAGATAGAAAGAAAATTTGGTACAATAGTTATTTGAAAGAAAAGAATATAAAGGAAACAAAACAGGAAATTATATTTGGTAAATGTAGATTTCAGCAGTTGACATCACAGATGGCACTGTAACTAACAACAGGGGGTAAACTATAAAAGCATTTGAAAATTTCTTTAAATTATTGTAGATTTCAAGAAATGAATGAGAAACACAAATAATGAATAATGAAAACTATATTCTGGAAGCATTGACAGATGAAGTGTTTGAAAGCATTCCAAGTAAAAAGAAAGGAAAGACAGCTGAATATAAAGCCAAATACAAATCAATACAAAAGGAACTTACAAGGATATTTACAGACTGTCTACTGAGGTATACAGCACCCAAAATATTGAGGACAGAGATAATGCATGTTGAGAGTTTCTAGGAAAGAAAACAAAGAGAGAAATGGATTATGGGAACAAATTATAATAATTAAAATGAACTGCATGTGGTGTGACAAACAAGTAAGTGCGTGTCAGATGGATCAAGGAAGTTCTTGGCTGAATTCCAAGAGATAAGAACACACCAAGAGAATGGTCTAATTGAAGGAGCATTGACTACATAAAAAAATAAAACAAAAAAATACAGAAATTACAAACATGTATATCGCTGAAAACTGTAATGAATGGAAAAGTCATTAGATGGCCTTTATCCAACATTAGATGTGAAATCGCTGACAATTCTTGACTACCACAGACACTTACTTCATTCTGTTCCTTTTTGAGTTCACGTGAAAGCTCTTCATTTTTTGTATGTAGCTTTCGTTCTGTCTCTGCAGATATGTGCAGAAGATTATCTTTCTTCAGTATAATTTCCTTTAGATGATTTACTTTTGCCTGAAATAAAAGTAAACTTGGATTAATAAAATTCACTCTTATCTCTAACATTGCAACAGTTTTTGTTCATAAGCAGATTTTTTATCTCACATTCTTTGCCAAACAAATTTATCATAAGTAAGGATAAGTTGAAAGTCCCTTACTGTTCTTAATATACAGGGTAATTATAATTAAAGTTATAACTTTCAAAACACTGTAGAAATAACACCACTGGTAACAATGAAATCAAATTACAATGGAATATTATTGAGGAAGGGGGAAAATGTATGGGAAAAATGTGTGAAAAGTGATCAATAGAAATAGATGGCACTGTGTGTGTCAGAATACATAAATGAAAACACCTGCTGTGTGCACGACCCATTGAAGTTGGTATAAACATGCAGGTACACGGCTTTCCCTCCTCTCACATCTGTGATGTTTGCCATGACTGTCTCGATGCAGAATTGTGCTCTGTTTATAAAGCAGTATTACAAAAATAATGACTCTGCACACATCGCTCTGCAGATGTTCCGGACACTGAATGGTTTGAAAAATAGGTGTTGGTCCAGTGACTGCCATGGGTCTGGAGAAAATGATTCGGAAAGTGGAAAATACGAGTTCTTTTGGCGTGCAACCTGGTAGAGGGAGAAAACAAACTGATTTGATGTTAGTGGAAGCAGTGGCCACAGTAATCCAGGAGGAGGTGAGTGGTAGTGTGCAAACGTGTAGTGCACATTGGACATACCCATGAGCACAGTGCATAAAATCCTACAAAACATCCTTCTTTGCTGTCCATCCAAAAATACCTATGTGCACGAGTTGCTTCCTGTCGACCTGCCAGCATAAGAGAGACCTTTGCTTTAGACTGTCTTGCTCACATGGAAGTGGACAGTGATTGGCAGTGGAAGGTTTTGTGGACAGATAAAGCCCACATCCATCTCACAGGATATGTCAATACACAGAATTGTTGAATATGGGCAATGGAAAATCCACACGCAAATCAACCAGTACCACTTCATCCTGAAAAGGTCATTGTGCGGTGCGGGTTTACGGCATCATTTATGACAGGGCCATATTTTTTCGAAGAGACAGGTGCTTCCGGTCCTGTTACCTGTACCGTCACTGGTAAGCGCTACGAGTGTCTTTTCTGCAACCACATCATTCCAGCTCTCCAAAAGAGTGTGTGTGTGAACGGGACATTTTGTATGCAAGATGGCGCACCTCCGCACACAGCAAATCCAGTTGAGCAGCTGCTGAAGCGCCATTTCGGAAATGCTAGAATTATCAGCCGCCACTTCCCTACAGCCTGGTCATCCCAATCACCTGATTTTATTCCATATGACTTCCAGCTGTGGGGCTATCTGAAAGATTTGGTGTTCAGTGTACCGATTGCAAACTTAGCTGCACTGAAGACACGAAATGCGCAAAACATTCTGAATGTGAGTCCGGAAACACTTCGTTCAGTTGTGGAACACGCCGTTTCTCAATTTCAGCTTGTTGCAGAAAACAGTGGACAGCTTGCTGAACATGTTTTGTGTCAGTCACACAGAAATTAATAATCCAATTTGATTTGGATTGATGTTTTTATGCGGTTTTTGGCCTCAGGACAATTAAAAACAAATTTTTCCCATCCAGTGTGATATGACCTTTCCATAGTGATTGGGCTTACATAACTAAAAGTATCACACCTGTACACCCATGCACACTGAGTAGTAAAGTTTGTTTAATGTCTGACGAACACCTTAGGCATTGTTGCACGATTCATTTGTCATTTGTAGTCGACCACTATTAAATTATGATGCTTACAGCACCATCTACTGCTACATTTTGTAACTATTTATTTTTCTTCTGCCATACGTTTTCCCCCTTCTCTGAATATTCTGCTGCAATTTCTTGTCATTCTGACCAGTGGTGTTATATCAACAGTGATTTGAAAGTTTAACTTTAGTTATAACAACCCTATATATTAATGATTTGCCACTCTGCACTCATGAAGATGCTAGTTCTTTTTGCTGATGACACAAGTGTAATCACACCCAAGAAACAAAAATTAGCTGAAGAAATTGTGTAAATAATGTCCTTCAGAAAATCATTAAGTGGTTCTCAGCAACTGGACTCTCACTAAATTTTGAAAAAAATGTGATGTATACAGTTCAGTAGAACAAATGGCATAAGACCACTGATAAATATAGACTTTGAACAGAAGTCTTTGGTTAAGGCAGAATATTCCAAATTTCTCGGTGTGTGCACTGATGAGAAATTGTGTGCATTGATGAGAAATTTACGTGGAAGAAACACACTGATGATCTACTGAAACATTTGAGTTTAGGTACTTACGCTGTTAGGATTACTGCAAAATTTTGGTGATAAATGTATCAGTAAATCAGCCTACTATGTCTATTTTCATCTATTGCTTTCATGTGGCATCATACTTTGAGGTAATTAATCATTAAGAGAGAAAATATTCACTGCACAAACGCTTGTAATCAGAATAATAGCTGGAGCCTACCCATGATAATCTTGCAAACATTTGTTAAGGAACTAGGGGTATTCACAATACATGTATTCACTTAGAAAATTTGTTGTCATTAACTCACACCAAATGAAAAATAAAAGCAAAGTGCATAGCTACAACACTAGAAGAAAGGATGAACTTCGTTACTCTGGGTGGATTATGCTGCCACAAAAGTCTGCTCATTTAACATATAGTATTAAAAGTCTGACAGATAGCCAACCAGCATTTAAAAACAAATTTAAAGAATTTCTGAATCACAATCTCTTCTACTCAACAGATGAATTTTTAAACATGTGTCAAACGTTGTGCCAAAAATAAAATTAATTATATCACGAAAAAACTTACATTAAACCGACACCATCCATATCATTACAAAATGCCCTATCTATTAAACAAGTATTAACACAATGTAATGTTATTATTTTGCAATTATTACTGATAGTTTGGTAATGTTCAAACCTGTCAGCACCTGTTTTCTTTGAAATTGTGAATGATTACATTCTTCTTGAAGTCTGAGGGTATTTCTCCTGTCTCATATATCTTGCAGTCCAGGCAGAGTAGTTTAGATATCCCAAGGATATCAGTAGTTCTGACAGAATCTCCAGGTGCCTTGCTTTAAGTAGGCTACTAAAGTTTTCTCACAGACTCATATCACCCATCCCATCTTCATCTACTTCCTCTTCCCGTTGTATAATATTCCCTTCATTTAAATTGTAATATTGATTATTATAGTCTTCTAAAGCACTCAGTGTTCCATGAGCACACTGTATTGAGTTTCCTGTGTCAAGTACCGGTATACATGCAACAATGCAACAAAAAATTTTTGTTCATTCCATGCCTCAACTGTCTTCAGTAACATTGTCAGTGATACTATCATCTAGTTAGTTGCTGCATCACTTCATTCTTTTGTTGTTTTTGTACTGAAGTGACAACTGTTGTCCAAATTGTTTTCACACACATTAAATAAATTAATCAAACATTAAATAAATTAATTCCATTGTTAGCATTAGATTTAAAAAGAACTTAATTTGAACCTGTACTAACATAATTTATTACGTTATTAAAAGTATTGTGACAAACAGGAAACTGTAATTTATCATGTTGTTTACTATTAGTTACCACAGCATACATTTAATGATTTTTCTCTTTCCCTAGCGGGAAATATTTGTTTTCTTGTTAGTTGTGGAAATTTGCTTTTAAGAACATTTCCATAGTACTTTGAGTCAGATATTCACAGTCGTATTTGTTTTTCTTGCCCACTTCAAAGCTGCCACACACTAATGTTCTTAGATCTATTTTTCTTGTGCTTTTCACTCTGCACATGTTTGAAAACAGTATATTTTCTGTCTCATGATGCCCTACTGTTGTAGTATTTAAAGAATACTGTAGATTTATCAGGAGCTTACAGACCATCAGCCTCAAATTCAAGTGCTTTGTAATTGGCAGTAATTGCATTCATTTGGCATTTTTGCAACTGCAAGTCCTGCTTCAGCTAATGCATTCAGAGTAACAGAGGGTGGTGCAGTGATCTTTGGACAAAGATCTGAAACAATCACCATGCACTGCCAAAGACCTTGCAGTGAGACAAATTTTGACTCTATAGACACCTTTGCTTTCAACACAGACACTTTTGAAACTACTTTGACTGCAATGTCCACACAGCTCAGTAACTATTCAATAGCATTTATGTTAGTTAATATAAACTATCTGATCAAAAGTATGTGGGCAGCTTTTAGTGAACATCAACATGGGGGTGTCCACCCTACATTTCTAAGATGGCTCAAATTCTGCTGGCAACATTTTCAGTGAGGTCTCTGAATGCATCTGGAGTAATGGCAGCCCATTCTTCCCCAGGAGCCGAAACCAGAAGAAGTTGTTACTTGGATACTTGAGTCTGAAGCAAAGTTGACAATATAATTCATTCCAGATGTGTACCATTGTGTTAAAATTGTGTCCCTGGGCATGCCCTTCCATTTCAAGAATGTTATTGTCCACAAACCATTGCCTGAGAGATGCTGTTTATGACAGGGTGTGTTGTCAGACTAATGCAGTCATTGCCTCTGAATTGTTCCTCTGCTGTATGCAGTATTCAATGCTGTGAAATGTTTTCATATCCTTCTGCATTTGGCATTTTCTAAAGTGCGATAAGGGGACCACACACCAATCCCCAAAAACACCCAATACCACATACTCTGTACTTCAGTGTTGTTGTTGTTGTTGTTGGGATGTTTAAGGGGGACTAAACAGCTAAGGTCATCAGTCCCCCATTCCAAAAAACCGGCGAAACAAAATTTACGGAACAGGTAAAACCCCAAGAGGGCAGGAGACGCCCCTCCCCCCAGTCACTGAAAGAACACCAATGTGGCAGCGAACACTAGAGACAAGAAGAGTACAGACGAACACTGGACAGAAAGAAACGGAAGAAAATAAGAGGGTCGGAGACTGGTTGACTGACCATGGGAACAAAAATTGGGAAAGAGTCAACCACCCGAATACACACATTAAAATCTGCGACCAATGGGACACTCGAGGACAAGATACACAGAAAGGGAAAGGGACAGGTCCCCCCTAAATGGAACCATAAAAAGGACTACCACGGATAAAATTTAAAACGTCGTCAGCCATGGAGGCATCGTCGCATAAAACCAAAGGCAACGTGCCCGGGAGATTAAAAGTCTGCCGGAGGGTGCGCAGGCGGGGACACTCCAACAAAATATGGGCGACCGTCAACCGGGACCCACACTGACACAGGGGGGGATCCTCCTGACGCAAAAGATGTCCGTGCGTCAGGTAGGTATGGCCTATGCGGAGCCGACACAGGATGACAGAGTCCCTGCGAGAAGCCCGCAGGGAGGACTGCCACACATCGGTCGTCTCCTTAACAGCCCGCAGTTTATTCGGAGAAGTCAGGCTACGCCACTCGTCACGCCACATCTGAAGCACCTTACGGTGCAACGCCAGCTGCAAATCATGAGCCGGGAGGCCGATCGCCAAAGTGGGGGCGTCGACCGCCCCTTTGGCCAGCCTGTCGACATGTTCATTCCCCGGGATGCCAACGTGACCTGGCGTCCAAACAAAGACCACCGAACGACCAGAGCGGGTAATGGCAAAAACAGACTCCTGAATAAAGGATACCAGAGGAGAAGAGGTATAGCAGCGGTCGATAGCCTGGAGGCTGCTCAGGGAGTCACTGCAGATGAAGATGGACGTACCTGAGCAGGAACGCATATGCTCAAGAGCGCACAATATGGCCACCAGCTCTGCAGTAAAAATACTGCAGCCAGCCGGCAAGGAGCGCTGTTCAACATGGGCAGTGTGAGCAAAAGCGTAGGCAGGACGACTATCCACCAGGGAACCATCAGTGTAGACAGGCTCACAGCCTGAAAATGAGGCGACGAGCGCAAGAAAACGGTGACGGAGGGCCACATGCGGAACCGAGTCCTTGGGTTCCCGTGCCAAGTCCAGGCGGACGGACGGACGGGTCATACACCAGGGAGGCGTGGGTGCACAGGCCCGGAAGGGCAGCAGAAGAGGGAACGACCCCAGTTCAGACAGCAGGGACTGGACGCGGACAGCAATGGAAAGCCCAGACCTAGGTCGCCGGTCGGGCAGAGGGAGAACCCTGGCAGGGAAAAGCAGGCGATGATTGGGATGGCCCGGTGAGCAATGCACGTGGACAGCATAGTCGGCGAGCAGTCGGTGGCGGCGAATCCACAGCGGAGGAACCCCGGCCTCCACCAGCAGACTATCCACGGGGCTCGTACGGAAAGCGCCAGTTGCAAGCCGAACCCCACAGTGGTGTATGGGGTCCAACAACGTCAACACTGAGGGCGATGCAGACCCATAGGCCAGGCTCCCATAATCAAGCCTGGACTGCACAAGGGCTCTGTACAGTCGCAACAGCGTGCTGCGATCTGCACCCCAAGACGCATGGCTCAGGCAGCGGAGGGCATTGAGGTGCTGCCAGCACTTGTGCTTCAGCTGAGTAATATGAGGAACCCACGTGAGCCGGGCATCAAAGACGAGTCCTAAGAAGCGGCTAGTGTCCACCACTTCAAGTAGTTGACCGTCGAGGTAAAGTTCTGGATGAGGGTGGACCGTCCGACGCCTGCAGAAGTGCATAACTCGAGTCTTGGCCGCAGAGAACTGAAATCCATGAGTCAGAGCCCATGATGCCGCCTTGCGAACGGCTGCTTGCAGCCTGCGTTCGGCGACTCCCGTAGTCGTTGAGCTAAATGAGATGCAGAAGTCGTCGGCATACAAAGAAGGAGACACTGACGACCCCACGGCTGCAGCCAGACCATTAATGGCCACTAGAAATAAGGAAACGCTCAACACCGAACCCTGCGGGACCCCATTTTCCTGTATATAAGATGAACTAGAGGCGGCACCGACTTGCACCCAGAAAGAGCGGCGCAATAAAAAGTTTTGAAGAAAAGCTGGGAGCTGACCACGAAGACCCCACTTGCGCAACGTAGCAAGGATGTGATGCCTCCATGTTGTGTCATATGCCTTCCGCGGATCAAAAAATACAGCAACGAGATGCTGACGGCGGGAAAAGGCCGTACGGATAGCAGATTCCAGCCGCACCAAATTGTCCGCAGCAGACCGGCCCTGACGGAAGCCACCCTGGGATGGAGCGAGGAGACCGCGCGACTCAAGGGCCCAACACAAACGCCGCCCCACCATACGTTCGAGCAATTTGCACAAAACATTGGTTAGTGTAATGGGACGATAGCCGTCCACCGCCAGAGGGTCCGCACCGGGCTTCAAGATGGGAACGATAACACCCTCTCGCCATTGCGACGGGAACACATCCTCGCTCCAAATGCGGTTAAAGATGGTACGGATGTGTCTCTGGCAGTCCCTGGAGAGATGCTTCAGCATCTGCGCATGGATGCAGTCCGGTCCTGGCGCTGTATCAGGGCAATTGGCGAGGGCAGCGAGGAATTCCCTCTCGCTGAAAGGAGCATTGTATTTTTCAGAACGACGTGTGTGGAACGATAACGGCGTCCGCTCGGCGCGCTCCTTTAGAGAGCGAAAGGCAGGAGGGTAAGTTGCAGTCACAGAGCTCGTAGCAAAGTGCGTGGCAAGGTGGTCAGCAATGGTGGCAGCGTCCGTGCAGACAGCGCCATCCAGGGAGATTCCAGGGACACCCATAGGGGTCTGGTATCCATAAATCCGCCAGATGCGGGACCACACGAGCGACGGGGAGACACGGGAGCCCAAGGATGAAATGTACCTCTCCCAGCATTCCTGCTTACGCCGTGCAATAAGACGACGGGCCAAGGCACAGAGCTTCTTAAAGGCGATGAGGGTCTCCAGAGACGGGTGCCGCTTATGACGCTAGAGAGCCCGCCTACGGTCGCGAATAGCCTCAGCAATCTCCGGCGACCACCAGGGGACAGACTTCCTCCGAGGGAGTCCAGAAGAGCGAGGGATGGCAGTCTCGGCCGCAGAAATAATTGACGAGGTCAAGACACGGACCACCTCGTCAATGTCACCCTGTGGGAGAGAAGCAATGGTGGCAGCGGAAGTAAAAGCCGGCCAGTCAGCCCTGTTGAGAGCCCAGCGGGGCAGGCGCCGAGAAGAATGACACTGGCGCAGTGACAAATAGATGGGAAAATGGTCACTACCACACAGATCAGGATGCACTCTCCAGTGAAGGGATGGGACAAGTCCGGGGCTGCAAAGAGAGAGATCGATGGCCGAGAACGAGCCATGGGCCACACTGAAATGCGTGGGAGCACCGGTGTTCAAGAGGCTAAGGTCGAGCTGAGCCAACACATGCTCCACAGCGCGACCGCGGTCATCGGAGACAGTCCCACCCCATAGAGGGTTGTGGGCATTGAAATCGTCCAGAAGCAGCAATGGTGGCGGGAGTTGAGCCAGCAGCGCAGCCAAGACATGTCGGGGGAGTTGCCCATACGGAGGAACGTAAACAGAGCAAACAGTAATAGCCGGCGAGAGCTCAATCCTGACAGCGACTGCCTCTAAAGGCGTCAGAAGGGGTACTGGTGAGCTACAGAAAGAGTGGTGAACAAAGAGGCAAACTCCACCTGAAGCTCGTTGACAGTCAGCGCGGTTCTTATAGTATCCCCGATAACCGCGAAGGGCAGGGGTCCGCATTGCTGGAAACCAAGTTTCCTGAAGAGCAATGCACAGAACAGGGGAAACACTCAGAAGCATCCGGAGCTCAGGCAGGTGGCGGAAATAACCGCCGCAATTCCACTGGAGAATGGAAGCAGGAAGAGACTGGGAGGGCGTGAAGGCGACTAAGAGGCAGACGGCGCCGCAGAGTCAACGGCCGCCACTGAGCAAGAGTCAGCTGTGTCCATAGGAGAGGTCCCCGAGGGTTCCGTGAGGGCGAGATCCGCGGCAGAGGCGAGGATCTCCACCGCATCCCCAGAGCCAGAGCTATTGACAGCAGGCGGTACTGAAACAGCCGGAGCGTCCTTCTTCTTGGACACGTTCCGGTCTTTCTTCTCGCGTCTGTCCTTTGGCTTAGAGGGCTGGGAGAGTTTCTCTGAAGGAGCATCGGAGGCTGACGACGATGCAGAAGCCCTACGACCAGCAGGTGGATGAACCTTCAGCCACTGGCTGACATCCGGTGGGGTAGCAGAAGAAACGGAAGAAGGGAGGGCCCCGAGGGACCCCTTCCGCGAGAGAGGAGCCGGCAGAGACGACGCCGGCGGAGACGACGCCGGCAGAGAAGGGGGAGGGGGAGGGATCGAGCCCCCTGGTTTTGGAGCAGATGTCACTCCTGAAGCATGTGCGGGGGGAGTGACAGAAGGGGGTTTGCCCCCAACTGCTAAGGGGGCAACAGAGGAAGGCTTGCCCCCAGACACGAGGGAGGCAGACAGAGATGGACGGCCCCGAGGGCCAACTGAAGGCGGCACAGAGGAGGCGACAATTGCCGCCCGCGAGGGCGACGATAACGTAGCTGCAGCATAAGAAGTTTGAAGAGGGACAGGATGCAACCTTTCAAATTTCAGTTTTGCCTCGCGATAAGTAAGCCGGTCCAGGGTCTTAAATTCCATAATCTTCCGCTCCTTATGAAGAACGGGGCAGTCCGGCGAGCATGGAGAGTGGTGTTCCCCACAGTTGACACAGACAGGTGGAGGCGCACATGGAGAATCGGGATGAGAGGGGCGTCCGCAATCTCGACATGTGGCGCTCGATGGGCAACGGGAGGACATATGCCCAAACTTCCAGCATTGGAAGCACCGCATCGGGGGAGGGACGTATGGCTTGACGTCACAACGGTAAACCATTACCTTGACCTTCTCAGGCAATACAGCACCCTCGAAGGCCAAGATAAAGGCACCGGTGGCCACCCTGTTGGTCTTGGGTCCTCTGTGCACACGTCGGACAAAATGCACACCATGTCGTTCCAAGTCAGCTCTCAGCTCGTCATCGGACTGTAACAAGAGGTCGCGATGGTAAATAATCCCCTGGACCATATTTAAGCTACTGTGGGGAGTGACGGTAACAGGGACGTCTCCCAGCTTATCACACAAGAGCAACGCCCGTGACTGGGCTGGGAAGGACGTCTTGAGGATGATGGACCCATTCCTCATTTTAGACAAACCCGCCACTTCCCCAAACTTATCCTCCAGGTGTTCCACAAAAAACATAGGCTTTGTCGAAAGAAAGGAGTCACCATCAGTCCTGCTGCAGACAAGGTATTGTGGTACATAAGGCTCCTGCTTGGCACTAGATCTGCATCCCTCCCATGGCGCAGCCAACGAGGGGAACGACTGAGGATCATATTGTGCAGCATCGAATTCAATTTTGCCTCGCTTAGAGATGCTGGTGGCAGTGCGACCACCAGCTTGGTGAGATTTATTGCGCTTCATTGCGCCACATCTGCCCAGATGCCACCTACTCCGAACGAGGGCTCTCCCCAAGGGCGCCACCCAGCCAAAGCAACGAGTACCTGGCCGATATCCCATTGCCCGGAGTCCCCGTGCCCCAGACAAGATGGGCACATACTCCTTGGCATGCATGGGGAGGAAACAGCTCTGGCATCTGTAGTGCGATCCCTGCGTGGTCAGGGGGCTACCACCAGGAGGGTACATGACGACCCCACCACAATGGACTGGCTACCGTGCTGGATTTTAGGTGTTGAAAGGGTCCACAGTTGCCGTGGGCGCTAAGAAGCGATTGCGCACAAGACGAGGAGGCAACCCAGAAGACATGGGGTGTAAATCCCTCCACACGACAATAGATAGCATGCAAGATGGAGGTGCACAATGGACCAATAGAAAAACACCACGTAAGGCGTCCTTCCCCAAATGGCACGCACTAACAACGGAAATTTTGAAAATGGCAGGTCAAACCCAAGTGGGGACCATCACATAAGGCCGAAACTTTGAAGACTCCTTTTAGTCGCCTCTTACGACAGGCAGGAATACCGCGGGCCTATTCGTACCCCCGAACCCGCAGGGGGGTACTTCAGTGGTCTCCTACGAGTAATGGCAGGCAGTGTTCTCCGGGCATTTGCCAAAGCCAAACATCATCAATTCATCCCCATCGATATGTAAGTCTCCAAAGTGGCATCAAATCGAAAGACTTGCACCGGCGAACGATCTGCCCGACAGGAAGCCCTAGCCACACGACATTTACATTTAACTGTGTGAAGTATACTGCTCACTCCAAGCACTGAATGAGACTACTCAAATCTTTTCAGGATGTATGAAGCCAACGCCATTAACAAACTCTACTAAATTGTTGGAATACCTCCCTCCACTGTCAGAAGTGCTGTTGCTGCCAATGCGAAAGAGGTTGAAGCAGAACAGTGATCCCTGCAATCCACTGCATGATCATCAAACTGTTGTCTGTCAATTGAAATCTACAAAAAACTTCACTATTAGGACTCAGCCACTGGAAGGAACACTTGAGTCTAACAGCATCATCAAATGGAAGAGGGAGATGCCACTGGACATTCTTGGATGAGCCCCAAGAAATGATTTACCCTATCCAGTTGGGCTATCATTCAGTCATTTTAATGGCTCTGAGCACTATGGGACTTAACTTCTGAGGTCATCAGTCCCCTAGAACTTAGAACTACTTAAACCTAACTAACCTAAGGATATCACACACATCCATGCCCGAGGCAGGATTCGAACCTGCGACCTTAGTGGTCACGCAGTTCCAGACTGTAGTGCATAGAACCGCTCCACCACTCTGAACGGCTCAGTCATTTTAGATTGGGTGTCACTCACTGCAAGGTCAACTTGCGCAAATGGGGTCATCCTTCCAACTCATGGAGATGTGCTGTGAATGTGGAACAATACAGTTGTCTAAACAACGCTATTAGAACAACCTTACAAAAAAGGACATACTCGAGGCAGATATCAGATTAGATTAGATTTACATTCATTCCAATTAATCCGTAGCGAGGAGGTCCTCCGGGATGTGGAACATGTCAGAAAAACAACAATACATGAGAAATATTTACAACTAAAACAAATAAGCTAATGTACCATTCCACAGGTCCCAAGTGGAATGATCATTTTTTAATGAACACTATATGAAAGGGTCGTTTTACAAATACTAATGCACTGAATTTGAAATAAAAAAGTTTTTTATTTATTTATAAGGTAATAAACATGTAATACAACTACTATAATACTTATTTACAATGAACACATTACTGCACTGAAATGGTGCAGAAGTTATGACTTACCAAACAAAAGCGCTGGCAGGTCGATAGACACACTAACAAACACAAACATACACACAAAATTCAAGCTTTCGCAACAAACCATTGCTTCATCAGGAAAGAGGGAAGGAAAGGGAAAGACGAAAAGATGTGGGTTTTAAGGGAGAGGGTAAGGGGTCATTCCAATCCCACACACACACACTTGTAAAGGCCACACATGTGTGTATGTGCGGATGGATATGGGTGTGTGTGCTCGAAATTTTGTGTGTTTTATTCATTGTGCCTATCTACCGGCACTTTCCCGCTTGGTAAGTCTTGGAAAAATCAGTTGGTTTTATTGAGAAATTCATCAATGGAGTAGGAGGAGATGGCACACCAATCCTTTAGGCTTCTCTTAAACTGAATTTCATTGGTTGTTAAGCTTTTTATGGCTGCTGGCAAGTTATTGAAAATGTGTGTTCCAGAATAATGCACACCTTTTTGTACAAGACTAAGTGAGTTTAAATCCTTGTGAAGATTATTCTTATTTCTAGTATTGATTCCATGAATTGAGCTGTTGATTTGAAAAAGTGATATATTTTTAATGACAAACTTCATTAAGGAATAAATATATTGGGAAGCAGTAGTTAGTATCCCTAGTTCACTAAACAGGCTTCTGCAGGATGTTATTGAGTTCTCACCACACATTACTCTTACTGCACGTTTTTGTGCCCGGAAAACTTTAGCTTGGCTTGATGAAGTACGCCAAAAACTAATCCCATATGACATAATGGAATGAAAGTAAGCATAGTATGCCAGCTTTTTCATTTTTATATCCCCTATGTCTGACACAATTCGCATTACAAATAGAGATTTGTTAAGATGCTTCAGCAGTTCTGTGGTGTGCTCCTCCCAGTTGAATTTATTATCAGGCTGTAATCCCAAGAATTTAACACTGTCCACTACTTCTATCTGCTTGTCATTGTATATTAGACATATACTCATGGGACACCCCTTACAAGTTCTGAACTGCATGTAGTGTGTTTTTTCAAAGTTCAGTGACAAAGAATTGGCTAGGAACCAGCAATTAATGTCCACAAATATTTTATTAGCTGATCTTTCCAAGACTACGGATGATAGGTTGTTGATATACACAAGAAAAAGTAAGGGGCCCTAAAATGGAACCTTGTGTGTAATTTGTTCCCAGTTGGATGATTGGGTTATTTGGCGGAAGAGACCAAACAGCGAGGTCATCGGTCTCATTGGATTAGGGAAGGACGGGGAAGGAAGCCGGTCCTGCCCTTTCAAAGGAACCATCCCAGCATTTGCCTAGCTCTAGGATTTAGGGAAATCACGGAAAACCTAAATCAGGATGGATGGACATGGGATTGAACCGTCGTCCTCCCGAATGCGAGTCCAGTGTGCGAACCAAGTTGGATGATGCCTGATAGTTTGATACATGTCTCTATCCTAATAACACCCTTTGTTTCCTGCCAGAGATATAAGACTTGAACCATTTTGCAGCATTTCCTGTTACACTATAATATTCTAATTTACTTAAAAGGATATTGTCATTTACACAGTCAGATGCCTTTGACAGATCACAAAATATACCAGTTGCCTGCAATTTTTTGTCTAATGAATTAAGCACATTTTCACTGTAAGTGTAGATAGCCTTCTCAATATCAGAACCCTTTAGAAATCCAAACTGTGACTTTGACAGTATGTTATTTGAGATAAGATGGTTATAAAGCTTACTGTACATTTCTTGTTCTAAAATTTTTGAAAATGCTGGCAACAGTGAAATTGGACGGATATTTGATGCTATTTCTTTATCTCCTTTCTTAAACAGTGGCTTAACTTCAGCGTATTTCAACCTTTCAGGAAATACTCCACTGATAAACGACTGGTTACACAGACAGCTTAATATGTTACTTAAGCTCAGAATCACATTGTTTAATTATCTTTGTTGATATTTCATCATACCCACTAGATGTTGTTGATTTTAAAGATTTTATGATGGACATTATTTCTGCTGGGGTAGTGAGGGTCAAATTCATATTATGGAAGTTACTTGAAATGTCTGGTCTGAGGTATTCTATAACAGCATCTACCAAACCTGACAACCTCATCTTTTCAGTAACAGTTATAAAATGTTTGTTAAAAAGTTCTGCAACACAATACACAACGTATCATTTACTCTTAATGCTATTTGTTCCTCTTCATGTCTTGTTCTACCGGTCTCCTCCTTCACTATATCCCATATTGTCCTTATTTTGTTATCTGATATGACTATCTCTTCCTTGTAAAATAATTACTTTGATGTCCATATTGCAGTCTTTAATATTTTGAATTGTTTCTTGTTATGTGCTATAGCATCACCATCGGAACTGTTTTGGATTGACAGATACAGTTTTCTTTTTGTTTTACAAGATACCCCTATTCCTTGAGTAATCCATGGCTTCTTTGTAGACTTTGCTCTAACCTTGGTAAGTTTTGGGGGAAAACAGTGTTTGAATAAGATAAGCACTTTATTTGCAAAAGTGTTATTTTTTCATTCATGCCATGAGCACTGTAAACATCAGTCCAGTCTCTAAGGAGTGTCCTAAAATAATCAATTTTTGGTTTATTGATTACCCTCTTGAGCTCAGATTTAACAGGTTTTATATCCTGTTCAGTATTAACAATTAACAGAAGGAACTGTATGTCATGGTCTGAGAGGCCATTGACTATTGGTTTTGTAATATAATTTTGTACATTGGACTTTCTTATAAAGATATTATCAACGGCTGTTTTTGAGCAATTGTCTACCCCAGTGGGGAACTTAACAGTGGGAATTAAGTTGAATGATAGTGTTACTAACTCAAATAAGTTATTATTGGGAGAGTCTTTAAGGAAATCTACTTTGAAATCACCAGCAATCACTATTTCTTTGTTTTTGGTTGTTAAATGAGCCAGTACAGCTTCAAGGTGGTTTACAAACAGATTAAAGTTACCTGCAGGTGCTCGATATACACTTAATATTATGAAGGATTTTTTGTGAAATTCTACTTCTGTTGCACATGCTTCCATATGCTGTTCAAGGCAAAATTTATGAATGTCTATGTTCTTAAATTTATGACAGTTCCTGATGAATGTGGCAACTTCTCCTTTCTCCATTTCTGATCCACTAAAGTGAGATGCTAACCGAAACCCTGTACCACTTAAAAGTTTTATACCAATGGTCACATGATGTTCAGAGGCAGATTGTGTCAGCTGGGTTTGAAGACTAATTCTTCTATGCAGATAGTTAATTCATTAATTTTATTTCTCAGCCCTCGAATATTTTGATGCAATAAAGATAGGTGACATTTCACATTAACTAAGTTAAAATTGGGTAGAGTTAAAATATGTGCTGACTGTTGAAAATTCTTAATCAATAGTTGTTTATGCTGATGTAATAAACTAGAATTATGTTTTTTTAGTTTCTTTCTCAAACTGAAGGTTTGTCTCAGTCCTAACGTCTCTTAAAATTTGCTTTCTTTCTGTCCTCCCTACCCTAAAAAAGGGTCTTTTCTGAACCCTATAACCACTCGTATTTTACCACTCATGACAGTGCCTCCCCCCTTTAACTTTCCTGCTATTTCCCCAGCCAATTTACCCTTCCCCTTCCTGTTGAGGTGAAGGCCATGCCTAGTATAATCCCACCTATTTAGAGAATCAACAGGAACCACACCAATGTGTGACCCTGCACCCGGAATAAGCAGCAGTTCCAGCTCCAAATGAACTCTCTTGACAGAAGAGTTCAAATGAGGTCGGTCATGGTGCCCAAGAACAGATACAAACTCAACACTAGTATGCTTCGATGTTGATGCAATTTTTGCCAGGTCACACACTATACTGTAACCAGGATCTCTGTCAATAGTGTTACCTGCCCCACCAAGTTTAACAACAGTGTCTTCCTCAGTGAAATCTTTGCAAAGTGATACTAAATCCTCTGTCACCTGCTCAGACCAGCACCAGGTCTAAAAAAAATTGGTGACCTGGTATTCTGATCCTAGTTCATCCTGCAAAAGTTCGCCAACACCTCTTCCATGGGAGCTACCTAATAACACCACTTTCTTTTTCTTTACTAATTTCCCTACATTCTTACTTTTCAATTTGCTGCTGAAAGTTTTTTTTGCCCTGTCTACACCTGCAACTGCTTGAGGCTCACCAGTTTCTAACTGAAGCAACAGGTCAAACCTATTTTCCACATTCATCACAAAGCTGTCAAATTCTAGACCTGTTCCTCCTGTTGCCACTACCCACCTCTCTTTATCATTCTCCCTCCTTAACCTGTCAAGATCTCCCCTGGCCTTGTCTAACTCAGCCTGAAGGGTGGCAATTTTCCCCTCTTGCTCTAGTAGCTTCCTGTCTCTACCACAAATCCTACAAAACCACTGATGAGTCTCATTTACTTCCCCTAATCCCACGCCACATGGAAAAAACTACAGCACTCATCACACCAAAACCCCAACCTAACAACTCTACGGCAAGTCAAGCACTATTCACTCATGATAAACGTAAAAGTTTATTAAGAATAGGTCAGTTAAATTACAGACCATTGCAGTTGTCTTCTGGAAATGCAGAGCAAACATGGAAATGAATTAATGAAAGGAACAGAGGGAGAAGGATTCTTAATACATAGTCAGTAACACATAGCATCTTACATGCATTTTTTCCAGAATGCAGGTGTACAAACTTGTTTGGCATCCACTAGCACAGATGGAGTTCTGTAAAAATTTACAGGACTATAACGGGTCTGCATTGAAATTACAAGTTGTTTCAACTATCTGCAGGTGACCAATAAGGAAAATTCGGAAACATTTTCCTTTGAGAATGTTCGATAATAAGGAAGACACAGCTGCCAGTCTAATACTTTGTGTTACACTCCTTTGTCATTTCCCACATTCAACTGACTTTTTTGCATTTGGTTTTATTATAGAATTTCTTCACATTACCCATAATTTTTTTTCAATTTTTTTGCTGTATTCTTGGAAGTTCTGCTTTATTAAAATTAATGTGACTAGAGTTCAAGTACTTTACCTGGAGAAATAGACTGTATGACGAGCAGTTTATATATCCTAGTCTTTTGATTCCATTCTGGACATTTCGCCCAATGCAACGATTAAATATTCCAAGCTAGAAGCTTCTGACTGTAGGACTTTGACTATTTCGTGGTACAGAAAACATGAAGATGCAATCCCACAATACGAAATCAGTTTACTTACGTACAATCACACGCTTCATATGAATGCGCACGGCTGTCAAAACCACATTAATAAGCAAACTGTCAATGGCTAATAGTTAAAACATTTTTTCAGGAAAAGTGTTAACCTTTCATACACTGCGTAAGTTGTTTTTGCGCTTACTCTCAATATTTTGCAGTCATCCTTTAAGCGATAGATAACTTCATCAGGACGATGCAGTTCTTGTATTTTTGAATGATGAAGCTGAAGTAGATTCCAGGCAGCTTGTAAAACGGACTCTAACATCTTATCTTTTTCATCTGCGTTGCTATACTTTGTCAGTGATATTCCCATGCACTCCAACTCCTTGATGAGACAAATCAAGCATGACAAAAATGTCAGTACGAGAAAAATGTCAACATTTTAGGTTATGGTGTACGACAATCAATTAGTATTAACGTACATCAGATAGGTTATTTACAGAGCTGACTACGTCATCTTCATCACTACCAGAAGATAAATACTCTTCTCCGACTGAGTCTTCGGAATCTGTCGACATTATTTACTACTAGATTGGTCGTCAACAGTTATATCTGCTCATAGCAACACACTTTGTTTACGGACGACGATTTGTAATTTGCAAGATGACTGTTCTACGCAGTGTTACCAATACGTAATTATTTTTTTCCGTTAAACCAACACCCAAAAATTCGTTAAATTGAAATATCTCCATATTTTGACAAAAATAAAGAAAAGATAAAATTTATTTTAAAACATTACAGTCATTACTTTGTTTACACATAGAGCACACATTTTAAAATCCGTCAAAATCAGATACCTCCGTATTAAAATTTATTTTAAACTTTATAATTGCACATAGTCTACGAAACGGTAAAACAATTAAAAATGCGCCGAACTCGGCCAAAATATAAAATATGTATTATTATGTAATTACACAATGGAACAGTAACAAGCAAATTTAAATACGCTCCCTTAAATTTCGGGCGTGCAGTCGCACACATTCAGCTTCTGGTTCTAAACATTTCGGCTGCATAGCACCAGTCATTTATTTATTTCTTTATTTACATTTTCTTTGCGTGGAGCCATCGTAATGATGGCTTTTGCAAACGTCAGATTTAGTACTATGTGCTATATTTACATTTATAAAATACACTATATTCGGTAGCTATTGCTTCTTATGTCTGTTTTTGACATTTATCACATTACAACTGATAAGCTAATTCCTCATGTGACTATCACTATCTTCAAATTCATTGAAAGAATATAAGCATTTTTCTATTAGAAAACATTTTATTTTGTTTTAAAAACATTTCTCGTGTACGTTCTTAGAGCGTTTGGTAGCTTGCTATACCAAATCAAACCACGGATATCTGCACTTCTATCAGTCATTTTTATCGTTGTTCTGTTACGGAAATAGTTACACTTTGTTCTAGTGTTGTGAACATGTACATCACTGCCCTTGACAGCTTCTGTTGGTTGATTTTTAAAAGTACAACTATTTTGAAGATGTGCAGAGAATATATTGTCAGATATTTGTGCTGCGCACACACTCCACGACATGAATCTCTATGTCCCAACCCATGTATATGTCTTATTGCTCTTTTCTGTCGTAGTAGTATTCTTTTTAAATGTACATCAGCTGCACAGCCCCATAGTTCAATTCCGTAATTGAGAAAGGGGTAAAGTGTTCCCATAACATACTAATTTCAGTGCTTGGTTAGTATCTATCTATGCGAGCTGGCTGAGGTGATACATGGCACTACTGACTTTTCCGCATACGAAATCAATGTGGTATGACCACCGCAAATTTTCATCAACATACGCACTCAGCAATTTACAGTTACCATTTTCTGTTGCAGAGATATTACACATACTATTCACATTGTTGTGTTGAGAACTGCCTGTTTTAAATGTCAGTAGTTGAGTTTTGGTGATATTCCCAATGAGTCCCTTTCCATTGAAGTATTTTGTTGCTTCTGTTACACCACTAGTAGCAAGAGATTCTAGCTCATTAGATCAACTCCCATAGAATAATATTGACTTGTCATCTGCACAGCTTACAATATGGGAGTTAATGGGTTGTGCAATGTCGTTAATATAAAATGTGTATAAGGAAGAGTAAGGGTCCAAGGATTGAGCCTTGTGCTACACCTTGTAATACAGGTTCACTGGTGGACTGGGAGTTCCTGATTTTATTATCTAGTTTGTATGACAATTTAGTGCTTTGCTTACGATTCAGCAGGTATGTGGTTAGAAGATTCTTGGCTTGATCCCCAGTACTACAAGATTTTAGCTTTTTAAGAAGTACCCTATGGTTTTCCGTATCAAATGCTCTTGTCAGGTCCAAAAATATACCTGCAGTCTGCATCTTCTGGTCCAACAGACAGTAAACTTAACGGATGAACTGTGTAACTGCTGTGGTTGTACTTAGCTCTTTTCTGAAGCCATGCTGCGAATCTACAAGCAGTTTATGTTTTGTGAAAAAGGCACTTAGTTGAGAAAGGATAATGCTTTCGAATATCTTGCTAAAAGTGGAAATTAATGACATTGGTCTATAGTCGGGGACATCTTCCTTACTTCCCTTTTTATACACTGGTTTTATCACACTCATTTTTAGAACCATTGGATAAATGTTTTCTGTAATGCTGCAATTAATCAGGTGAGTAAGAGGTTTAGAAATTTCTTTTAAGTGCGCTGTAGTAATAGCACTGGATAAGCCATCTCATCCAGATTAAATTTTTTTCTTTAGCATGTATAGTGCCCAGCGAACCTCCTGCTCATTCACTTCCACAAACTCAAATTTGGTACACTGGGTGAGATGGAATCGGATCTCTCTCTATCTGTGAATCTATAATATGGGTTGAAGTAGTAACTAAAAATATTATATATAGTATCTGTTTTTTTTAAATAATTTTACCATCATGTCTTATGCTGAGTGGTTCCATGTTCATCTTGTTGGGACCTTTTCGGAATTTGCAAATCAGCTTCCAAGATGCTTTGCTTATGTTGTCAGACTGTTCTATTGTTTGGCTGTTAATCTGCTTTTTTAGGTTAACAATTTCAGTTTTAAAAGTTTGTTTGGCCCTATTGTATTTTTCCTTGAAAACCTGCATAGTAGTAGCTTTATAAAGCTGGTTTAGATCATGTACTTGCTGCCTGAGCGTAAGAAGTTCAACATGAGTGTGGTCCTCCACGAAAGAAAATCATCCGGTCTACCTTCAGTGTATTGAAGATATCAACCAGTACTACATATAAAAATTTAGAAATAGAGCTCGTAATAACACGAGCCGCGTTTTGCAGTGACGATAATGCGTCTAAAGTCATCAGATAGCGCTATGTTACTTGTAATTTAATGCGATCTGCCTCTGAATCTGGCATGTGTGTTTTAGACTTTTTTATAGACTCATAAAGGTAGCTCAAAAGGAATTCAAATTTGTGTTTACTTAGAAGGAAACTTGACCTTGACAAGTGACTCATTCATTAGTGTATTGGTTGGCCCTAAACGATTCCTACGAGCTACCCATTTCTGTACCCAACATTTGTGGATCCGTATTCTCTTTGTCAACGTGACTACAAGATGGCGCCGATCGGACTAGTAGGTGTAAATTGCTCCGACAAAAGTGATGATAATGAAGTGAAAGGTGGTAATAATTGTAGGCTGTGCAACAAAAAAGTAAGGAAAGGTATCCAATGCAAATGCTGTAAGTGGTGGTTTCACGAAAACTGTTGCAAAATGAACATAAAACTGATAAAAGTGGCCCACTCATGGTTGTGTGATGCATGTGTAACGGAAACGTATGAGAAAAAGTATATTGACATTATTAGAGACAAAGATGCAATAATTAGAGTGTTACAAAGTGCTCTTGAAGCTTTACAAGTGAAATGTGCTGCATTGGAACACAAATACAACATTTTGACGAATAATAATACTCGTCGTTCAAAAGTAAACAAAAGTAAGTGTTCTGAAACTTGTAACTCGCGTGTAAACAAGGAAGGTGCGGTGTCTAAAAATCCAGGAAGAGACGTTTCAGAAGAAAACAAAGTATTAGTAGTAGAAGAGGACCTGGGTGAAAGTGGTCGCTTAGAAACAAAGACGAAATCTGCCAAGAACAATACTACTACCACACAAAAAGGAATGCAACATGGAGCCAAGGTAAAAATATTCGGAGACAGCCATGCACGTAATGTCTCAAACTATGTCTCAAACAGTGCTAAAGAGATCGTGAAAGTGTCTGCCATCGTTAAGCCAGGGGCTAAGTTTGGAAACGTGATTAGAAATGTAGAAACAGAATGTGCCAGTTCCAGTAAAAGTGACTGTGTTGTTCTCATAGCGGGGTCGAACGACGTTTACTGTAACGAAGCCAGTGGATATATAAAAAAACTGCTCGTTATCCTGCAACTGCTGTCAACTACAAATGTAATAGTAAGTAATGTACCCATGAGATTTGACCTGGCCGACTGGTCGTGTGTAAACAGTGAAATTCGGCGAACAAATCAAAAATTAAAACACTTCTGTTCGAAATTCAAAAACGTAAGACTACTTGACGTCAGCATATATGAAAAAACTTACTTCACAAAGCATGGACAGCACCTAAATCGATCTGGTAAGATGAGACTCGCATCAGATATAAACAAAGCTGTTGATGAAATATTGCGCGAAAGGAGTTGTGAAAACAAACACGTTATCGCCCTAAATGATAGCATGCAGGGAAACTAGCGAAATGGGCCAATTCCAACCGAATTTGGCCCAACATTAAAAACTCAGTGCAAGTACTGAAAACGCATGTGGAAGTGCCATTATGTAGTAAAAAAGTTAGTTTTAAAGATGCTTTAGCTGGTAATGTTTGCAGTAGTAATTTCATTATGCATTTGAACATTAGAGGTCTATCTGAAGGAATGATCAGCAAGCTTTATGATATAGAAATTTTGTTAGAAAGTATGAAACAATCTGTAAAGGTAATATGTCTAAATGAGCATTGGCTTGACCCTGAAAATATCAAACTCCTCAATAAACTTACAGGTTACAAACTAGCTACCTACTTCTGTAGGACTAATGGGTATGGTGGCTCTTGCATACTAGTGCATTCCACAATAGGCTATGAAATAAGACAGAATTTTAGCTATTTAAATGAAGAACATACATTTGAGAGTTGTTGCATTGAACTTAGAGAGTATAACATGCTAATCATCAGTATATATCGCACCCCTGGGTACCACATAAGTTCTGTATTCCTAGAAAAATTTGAGACATTGTTATATAAATTAAAAACAGGAAACATGCATAAGAAAATAGTTATATGTGCTGATTTCAACATTGATGTAAGAACTGATGACAAATTTTCTTTACATTTAAAGAACCTGGTAGCTACATATGGGCTAAATCTAAATTTTGATCAATGCACAAGAATTACAGCAACCTCTTCAACTTGTATAGATAATGTTGTTAGCAGTTATAATTACAGTGTAAAAGAAAAATTTATTCTAGATCTAGGAGTCTCAGACCATTCAGCACTATTTGTATCACTATCAAAACTAAACCCAGCCTGCCCAACAAAAAGATGTAGGAGCTTTAGTGAAGGAAATGTAGAGGAATTTATTAAAAAACTAAACTCCACTGTGTGGTCAGTCAGCAAAGACACTTCCACAAATGAAAACTACAATAACTTTTTAACTGAATTCATGAGTGTATTCAATGAATGTTTCCCTGTTATAACAGTACAGACTAGGACTCTTAAAAATAGATCATGGATAACAAAAGGAATAAAAGTGTCTAGTGCTACAAAGAGGAAACTGCATATGGAGGCAAAAGTAAATCGAAGTCCTGAATTTCTTAAATACGTAAGCACATACAAAAAAATATTTGACAAAGTAGTTAAATTAGCAAAGCGTATTGCAAATAATAGCTATATCTCAAATGCTAAAAACAAATCAAAAGCTGTTTGGTCTGTTATAAGAAGTGAGGTCGGCAATGAAATGGAGAAAAAATGCCCCTCAAAACTAATGATAAATGGTAGAGCTGTTACAGATCCCAGTACCATTTGTGAATCCTTCAATGACTTCTTCATAAATTGTAATAAAACTAGTGATTATCCACCACCAAGTACAAAGGGTAGTGCTGCAGAGCAAAATTGCACGGGTTTTAAATTTTCCCATGTTTCCAGCTCTGATGTTATAAAAATCATAATGTCCCTAAAAAATTTAAACTCTGTGGGTTGGGATGAGGTCCCCACTAAAATAATAAAAATAGCCTGTCATAGTATTGCGCATCCACTCTCCCTCTTAATCAACCAGTCTTTTGATGAAGGATGTTTCCCAGACCGATTAAAATATGCAGAAGTAAGGCCAATTCATAAAAAAGGCAAAAATATTTGAAAGAGCAGCATGTGATCAGATGCAAAATTACAATTCATCCCACAGCATTATTTTACGCAATCAGTATGGTTTCAGGAAAGGCTGCAGCACAACTCGGGCAATAAACGAACTGGTTAGCAGATGTCTTGACGATAGACTGTGTGTATCGGGCATCTTCTGTGATCTTACCAAAGCTTTTGATACGGTAAATCATGACCTGCTTCTCCAAAAACTGACAAACTATTGTTTTCAAGGAAAATCTCTTAATTGGATGTCGTCATATTTGGCAAACAGGAAACAAAGAGTACTTGTAAACAACAGTAACAAAAAATTAGTCTCTGGCTGGAAACACACTCAGTTAGGCGTACCGCAAGGTTGTATATTAGGGCCTCTACTATTTTTGTATTATATTAATGATATGCCATGCCAGGTTCAGTCCGATACCATCCTCTACGCAGATGACTCAACAGCAATAGTATGCTGCAAAACTGATAAAGACTTAATCCATCGTATTGAGCAAACACTTGGGGAAGTGGAGAAATGGGTCAAAAAAAAGCAGCTTGAAATTAAATCTTACAAAAACAGAAATTGTTCATTTCACCACAAAACAATCGGCTCAATGTATAAATGAAATAACATACAAAGACAAAAAATTGGACACTGCAAACTGTGTCAAACTCCTTGGGGTACTAGTGAATAAGAATATGCTGTGGGTTTACCATGTAGACAGCATACTAAGTCGACTGAACAGTCTCGTATATGCCATGAATGTCCTATATAGCATTACTGATTTAGCTGTAAAGAAAACTGTATATTATGCATATTTTGTATCAGTCATAAGGTATAGTATAATTTTTTGGGGGTCTGAGAAAACAAATCTGCTCAAAGCCTTTAGGGTACAAAAAAAGATAATCCGAGCCATGGTAGGAGCAAAAAGGAGACAACACTGCAAACCTATATTTGAGAAACTAGATCTAATGTCCATACCTAGCTTATATATATATGAGCTTCTCATATTCACAAAAAGAAACCCACAACTTTTTGAAGGCAACTGCTTCTTGCATCAGTATGAGACCAGGCATAGAGCAAGTTACATGTTACCTACCCATAGACTAACACTATATGAAAAAACTCCACATTATATGGGCATGAAATTTACAAATACTATCTGGAAGGGGAAATGTGACCCACCTCTAAAATATACTGAAGGAGACTTGGAAACATATCTAAAAAATAAATGCTACTATACGGTAGAAGAATTCTTGAATGATAACCATGTAAAAATAATTCTATAGATCACCACAATATGTATTATGAAAAATGTGTAAAATACTTTATTATGACAAATGTGTAAAATACCTGTATAGCAACACATGTATTATAACCTAAAATTAAGTTTATTAGTCTGTATGTAGTATAAAAACTGACAAGTCACCTATGTCGCAATCCTTGATTGTATAAGGCATGTTACGTGATAATAAAATTTGATTGATTGATTGATTGACAGATTTTGTGGGAGTTTTAGTCTAGGATTACTTTCATTTTGACAGTGTTTAACTACCTTCTGGATTTCTTTGTCTAGACAAATATATTCATAATGACGCAGAAGGGTTGAGTAGAATTCATTCCATTTCTCATCCGAACCTCTTACCTGGTAAACAGAATCCCATTTCTCATTCGCTAGTTTGTCTTTAAGAGCACTAGTATTTGAGGTATTCAGCATTTGTTTCTGTAGCACAATTTTTGTTATTTTATGCATAATTGAATTTATGTATTGAATCACCTGTCAGAAGTGGTCAGAATAAAGAAAATCTAAGTTACTGTAGTTTACCTTATCTACAACATCTTTGTTGATTATAGCATAATCTATTCTAGTGGAACATGTGTCCATCACTCAGGTGTCAGAGTTCACTATATTTACAAGATTGTATGAGATCAGTACATCACTGAGTTTCAAGTTTACTATACTATTTGAGTTTGCATCTATATTAAAGTTTAGGTGTTCGTTTTTCCCGCTCGCTGTTCGGGAGTGGAATAGTAGAGAGATAGTATGATTCTGGTTCGATGAACCCTCTGCCAAGCACTTAAATGTGAATTGCAGAGTAGTCATGTAGATGTAGATGTACCTAATATAGTAAGGTCATTAGAACCAGCCTGACCAACAACACTACTAAGTTTATCCACAAACAGCATTACATCATTATTTGGTGGCCTATATACTCCACTTTATGCAATGGTAACTTAAGATCATTACTGTGGAGTACAATACTTGTCATTTCAATTGATCCTTCTTTGGTGTGGTTTCAAGAAAGGAATTTTTTTTAGTTTCTATATCCTTATTAACATAAACTGCCACACCACCACCTTTATGGTTTTGTCTACAATAACTATTTGCTAGTATGTAACCTTCTAATCTATAATATATTATTTCACTGCATTTTAGCCCATGTTCCGTTATTACTTGTACATGTGGCAAGTGTTCCTCTATGAATATTTGTAGTATGTCTAGTTTGTTTCTGAGATATTGCACATTTAAGTGCATTAACTTAAAGGTTGTTATCCCTTCTTGTTTATTTACCATCTTGCACGAATCAAAGTTGTTTGAGTTACACTTTTTACGACATTTTGCATAGACTGGATTTCTTAGAATTGTCCTGCAATGTCTGATCACTTATTTCACAGCCTGGCTTTTCTTTGCGTGAACGGGACTCAGTCATATCCGAAATACATCCCTGAAAACTATTACTATGGTCCTTTATTTTAAAAAAGTCTCGTGGTCGTAGCCCAGAGCAATTGGAGCTTTCTCCACACTGTCTTTCTCGCACAGTTTGCTTATGTGGGAAAGTAGCTTGGCCTTCCCTATCCTGTTTAAGTGGAATCCGTGTTTTGTGTGTTCATCACGACTCATCTTACTTAAGTCTATAAAATGTACAAAGCTAAATTTATCATACAGTTTCTTTATCTTGGAATTCTAGTGTCGAATGTCTTTGATTACACACGACCACAGTGGTAAATCATGTCGCACTAGCAAGTTTGTGATCACAATGTTCGTTTGAAATAGTTTTAGTAATATGTTACGAAAAATCGCAGGGCTGTCTTGCTTTCGTTTTTGTATACGTCTTTGCCGACGTCGATAAACATTGCACCAGGCTTGATTTTCGCGAAAACTGAATGCTTTGGACGCATACTTTAGCGAAAACGTTTGGCTAGATCTTTTCCATGACTGTCGGCATACAGAAGGAGCCCTTTGGTGCAACTTAAGGTTGGCAAGTTCTTTTTTGGTTCTTTAGCAGGAGTTTTGTGATTACTTTCTGGTTCGTTTATGTCTGTTGTGTTACCACAATCCGCTACCAGTGCTGAGAACTTGTTTGATAATGGTATCACTGGGGCTCTACTTACATGTAGTTCTTGCTTGTCTGTTTTTTTTTTTTCGGCACACGCCACATTTTTTGCGCGGAATGACCATTAACAACGACGTTGTCTTGAGTTAGGCGATAATTCCGATCCACAGCTTTATATTTCGATTCCAGCTCTTGATATTTCCTCAGAAGTTCTTGATACTTTGTATTGATTGACACTAAATCATCTTTTAACACACTTATTATTTTTTCTTTTGTCTTTAACGTGTTCGTTATTTCGTTTTCCGCGGCACTTACGAAAGCACTGTCGGCATGTCCAGTCATGTTCGTCTTTCATATACTTCAAATTGACTTTGACACATTTATCATGGTACCAGTAATTGCAGTCGACGCACAGGATACCTCTTTTGACCTTCTTCACGCAAATTTTACAAGCCTCACTATCCCTTTTTAGAGAAACTGAGATCATTACACGAAAAATTTTCACTCGACGCCATCTTGCCAAAGTCCATCTTGAGAATGAGGTGACACACAGATGGCTGGATAGTCTATAGCCGAAATTATGCACGGCACTCCCAAAATTTAATGCAGCAGTCATTTAAACATATTTACTCACCTATGTTGATTAAAATAATAACAGTGCATCCACATCGTCCTCTGCCTCTTCTTCAATTGATGTGCTGGTCTGTTGGCCTACTCCGTACGCTTCGACGTAACTATGACAGCGCTTGTTCGCATGCCTAAGTCCAGCCCTCACTGTGAGAATTGCGTTCACCACATTGGTTTTAAGTCTATTCCTAATGGAGGTTTTCACGTTGTTGAGCATTTGACCAAGCTAACACCAAAAGCATCTTTGTAAAACCTGAGAGCTCCTGAATTGGATTTTGGGAACTAGCGTCTTTATATGATGCGATGTCTTGCCAAAGGTCTGCTGTAGTGTCGACATTTTTTCCATTGAACAACAGTTACTTTTGACCACTGAAAGTCAATTTTTGTTATTTCTGTGTCAGATAATTGAAATTCCTGAGCTAGCAGGATTATACGTCCTTTCACCACACTCAAACACTGTTCTGAGGCAATTAGCATACTTTTGCAAAACTTTGACATTATTCAGCAGTCGTCTCTGGAGCTCCTCTGCTACACAAAGCAGAAAATTTTCGCATCTGCTGCAAAAAAAAAAGTTTTCCCTTTATGAATTAATTTTATATTCTTACATCATATTTACCAACGAAACTTCTAATTCACGGCCAAGACATATATTAGTAGATTTGTATTTTCTAACATCTACTGTTCGCAGATCCTTCTTAAAACAGGGGACAACAATCAGTCTCGTAAGACCTACAGTAAGAACTTAAGTCTTGCAGTAGTTTTGAACGGTGTGCTGTACTTGATTGGCATGATTCATTGACCCTATGGCATTGTTCTGGAGTTGGTCTAAGAAACAGAAGATAAAGCTTATTGATGGCATCAGAACACATACTATATATTAGTTCAGCTGTGGAGCATTTAGTCTGGACATTTCAAAATGTGTCTGTAGTTCAAGCCACAGACTTAAAATGTGATTAATAGTAACTTCGGTCGATAGCCATCTTTTGCTTGATTGGTGTACAATTTTAAGGGGTTCAGCTCCATCATTTATTGCTTTAAACAACTCCCTATACACAATTTGTCGTGAAGAAGATTTAGAAAACCAAGAATAAAAAAGTTCCAAGAAATAAGAACTCAAGATTCCTTGGTAGCATTTGGGCAGCAGAGGGCAGTGCTAACTGAGCTGAATAGCAAACACAGGGGATCAATACAAGATTAAGGACCTCTCATTTCAGTTTCTGGTAAACCCCATTGTTAATACCCATCATTACTAAGGCAATATACATATCAGTTGGTGGTGGAGTGTTTGTGTCTGTCAGTAGTGGTTTATCTTGTAGTGAAGTCGAAGTAGATACTCCGTGCGAATTGTTATGGGTGGAGCTTATACTTAACAGCCGAACTAAGTTAATAATTGGCTCCTTCTACCGACCCCCAGACTCCGATAATATAGTTGCTGAACAGTTCAGAGAAAATTTGAGTCTCGTAACAAATAAATACCCCACTCATACGGTTATAGTTGGTGGGGACTTCAACCTTCCCTCGATATGTTGGCAAAAATGCTTGTTCAAAACCGGTGGTAGGCAGAAAACATCTTCCGAGATCGTGCTAAATGCTTTCTCCGAAAATTATTTCGAGCAGTTAGTCTATGAACCCACGCGAGTTGTAAATGGTTGCAAAAACACACTTGACCTCTTAGCCACAAACAATCCAGAGCTAATAGAGAACATCATGACTGATACAGGGATTAGTGATCACAAAGTCGTTTCTTCCAAATCCACTAGAAACAAAAGCAAAATAATTTTATTTAAAAAAGCGGATAAAGTGTCACTAGAAGCCTTCCTAAGAGACAATCTCCATTCCTTCCGAACTGACTATGCAAATGTAGACGAGATGTGGCTCAAATTCAAAGATATAGTAGCAACAGCAATTGAGAGATTCATACCTCATAAACTGGTAACAGATGGGTCTGATCCCCCATGGTACACAAAACAGGTCCGAAAGCTGTTTCAGAGGCAACAGAAAAAGCATGCGAAGTTCAGATGAACACGAAATCCCGAAGATTGGCTAAAATTTACACACGCGAGAAAATTTGGCACAGACTTGAATGCGAGATACCTTTAATAGGTTCGACAACGAACCATTGTCTCGAAATATGGTAGAAAACCCGAAGACATTCTGGTCGTATGTAAAGTACACAAGTGGCAAGACACAGTCAATACCTTCGCTGCGCAGTGCCGATGGTACTGTTACCGACGACTGTGCCGCTAAAGCGGAGTTATTGAACGTAGTTTTCCGAAATTCATCACCAGGAAAGACGAATGGAGTATTCCAGAATTTGAAACACGAACAGCTGCTAGCATGAGTTTCTTAGAAGTAGATACCTTAGGGATTGCGAAGCAATTCAAATAGCTTGATACTGGCAAGTCTTCAGGTCCAGATTGTATACCGATTATGTTCCTTTCAGATTACGCTGATACAATAGCTCCCTACTTAGCAATCACATACAACCGCTCCTCGCTCACCGATAGATCTGTACCTACAGATTGGAAAATTGCGCAGGTCGCACCAGTGTTTAAGAAGGGTAGTAGGAGTAATCCATCTAACTACAGACCTACATCATTGACGTCGTTTTGCAATTGGGTTTTGGAGCATATACTGCATTCAAACATTATGAATCACCTCGAAGGGAACGATCTATTGATACGTAAAGAGCATGGTTTCAGAAAACATCGTTGTTGTGCAACGCAGCTAGCTCTTTCTTCGCAAGAAGTAATGGCCACTATCGACAGGGGATCTGAAATTGATTCCGTATTTCTAGGTTTCCAGAAAGCTGTTGACACCATTCCTCACAAGCAACTTCTAATCAAGCTGTGGGCAGTTGTGTGACTGGATTCGTGATTTCCTGTAAGGTCGTAGTTCGTAGTAATAGACGGCAAATCATCGAGTAAAACTGAAGTGATATCAGGTGTTCCCATGGGAAGCGTCCTGGGATTTCTGCTGTTCCTTATCTATATAAATGACCTGGGTGACAATCTGAGCAGTTCTCTTAGGTTGTTCGCAGATGATGCTGTAATTTACCGTCTAGTCATCCAAAGACCAGTATCAGTTGCAAAGCGATTTAGAAAAAGATTGCTGTATGGTGTGGCTGGTGGCAGTTGACGCTAAATAACGCAAAGTGTGTGGTGATCCACTTGAGTTCCAAAAGAAATCCGTTGGAATTCGATTACTCGATAAATAGTACAATTTTCAAGGCTGTCAATTCAACTAAGTACCTAGGTGTAAAAATTACGAACAACTTCAGTTGGAAAGACCACATAGATAGTATTGTGGGGAAGGCGAGCTAAAGGTTGCGTTTCATTGGCAGGACGCTTAGAAGATGCAACAAGTTCACTAAAGAGACAGCTTACACTACACTCATTCGTCCTCTGTTAGAATATTGCTGTGCGGTGTGGGATCTTTACCAGGTGGGATTGACGGAGGACATCGAAAGGGTGCAAAAAAGGGCAGCTCGTTTTGTATTATCACGTAATAGGGGAAAGAGTGTGGCAGATATGATACGCAAGCTGGGATGGAAGGCATTAAAGCAAAGGCGTTTTTCGTCGCGACGAGATCTATTCACGAATTTTCAGTCACCAACTTTCTCTTCCGAATGCGAAAATATTTTGTTGAACCCAACCTACATAGGTAGGAATGATCATTAAAATAAAATAAGAGAAATCAGAGCTCGAACAGAAAGGTTTAGGTGTTCGTTTTCCCCCGTGCGCTGTTCAGGAGTGGAATGGTAGGGAGATAGTTTGATTGTGGTTCGATGAACCGTCTGCCAAGCACTTAAATGTGAATTGCGGAGTAATCATGTAGATTTAGATGTAGATTTAGATGCAGATCAATTCCTCTCATTTGTTTAATGTCTAGACCATAATCTCAAAGTAATGACTTTACTGCAACAACAATACATTCAGCATTCCCCTGTTCTAGTTCAACAATTCTAAAAAAGGTGGAAATATCTCTGCTTTGTTGTTCTGAAAAATATACAAAGCACACAGCCAGCAATTTGGTGACAGAAATGTCTGTAGATTCATCTACAAGAAGACTGAAATGCCAATTACTAACATTCCTCAGTAGTTCTGTTTTAAGTGCTGGAAGAGAATGTTCTGATCAAATCACTGCTCTTTGTACGGTGTAGCCACATCAGCAGCAAGACGTTCGTACGTATGTTTGATACACTGAAATAGCAATGTTGACTGACGTGAAGATGAAAAAGGTTCATCTGCTCTTAAATGTTTCTTACTTTTTCCATGCAGAAGTAAATCTGACAAACGCACATTCAGGCTGGCGCTGGCAATATTTACGGTACCCACTACTAGGTTCCCCGGGCATGTTTAACAACCGATCCTTTAATTTTTTATCACTTAACCATTATTTTCTAAAATGTACATACTGCTTGACATTCTTTTCAGACATGTTCAGTCAGTCGTAAAAACAAAAAAAAAGAGCACTAGACACTAGTGTTAAACACACAATAACTCACAACAACACCGCAGTCCGTAGCCTGGTATGCAGCTCCCCAGTTATGACTGGTAGCTGTCAGCAGCAACCACGAGAATTTGTGCCCTTGTGATTTGCAGATATTTGTTGCCAAAAACGCAGGGTACCATTGCCCTGTGTTCACTGCATTGTCGTCTTCTTTGTTGCTGAGATGAGCAATCTGTCTTTTGTTGTACTACATTCATTGTGATTTTTACGAAAATGGGTAATGATATACTTGTTGGCTCATCGCTGCGGCTACCTCGCATGGTTTCAGAAAACATTGTACTTGTGCAATGCAGCTAGCTCTTTAATCTCACGAAGTAATGGCCGCTTTCGACAGGGGATCTCTAGTTGATTCCGTATTTCTAGATTTCCAGAAAGTTTCTGACACCGTTCCTCACAAGCAACATCTAATCAAGCTGCGGGCCTATTGGGTATCGTCTCAGTTGTGCAACTGGATTTGTGATTCCCTTCAGGAAGGTCGCAGTTCGTAGTAACAGACGGCAAATCATCGAGTAAAACTGAAGTGATATCAAGTGTTCTCCAGGGAAGCGTCCTGGGACTTCTGCTGTTCCTGATTGATTGATTGATTTATTCAGCAGCCATTTGATGTAATACATTTGATACATGTTGTGTCTTTACATATAGGCATTGTCATGTTTTACATTGAAGTTGAGAATACATTACAATTTCACATATACGTCTTCAAATTGATACTATTATAAAAAGTGATAATGATACATGTTAAAATCCCATAGGTTAATAATCATAATAGTCTACAATTATACAAGTTTATAATCATACATTATTTATTCATACTTTTGCTGTAGTCGAAATATCCCTTTATTGAATGAAAAGGGTTTACTTATACAGCTTCAAATTAACAATATTATAAAAAGTTAATAATAACACATGTTAAAATCACCTAAGTTAGTAATCATGATAGTCTACAATTATACAAGTTTATTATCATACCTTATTTATTAATACTTTTGCTGTAATCAAAGTATTCCTGTATAGTATAGAATGGGTTTTCTGTCAGTATTGGTTTAATACCTTTTTTAAATTCATTTATGCTCTCTGCTTTTGTGATGACATTTGGTAGACAGTTATAGAGGCGCATTCCTATGTATGTAGTCCCTTTCTCATATCGGCTGGTCCGATGCTGAATTGCCCTTAGTTTCCAGCAATTCCGGGTTTCATATTGGTGTACCTGTTCGTTCGTTTGGTAGAGATTAATGTGTTTTTAAGTGAGTATTAGAATTCTGTAGATGTAGACATTTACTACCGTTAGGATATTTAGTTCTTTAAATTTTGGTTTGCAAGTGGCTCGCCACTTTTGTCTTGTCATTGTGCGGATTGCCTTTTTTTGTATGATAAGGATCTTTTTCATATTTGATGCACTCCCTCCTGATCTATATAAATGACCTGGGTGACAATCTGAGCAGTTCTCTTAGATTGTTCGCAGATGATGCTGTAATTTACCATCTAGTAAGGTCATCCGAAGACCAGTATCAGTTGCAAAGCGATTTAGAAAAGATTGCTGTATGGTGTGGCAGGTGGCAGCTGGCGATAAATAACAAAAAGTGTGAGGTGATCCGCATGAGTTCCAAAAGAAATCCGTTGGAATTCGATTACTCGATAAATAGTACAATTCTCAAGGCTGTCAATTCAACTAAGTACCTGGGTGTTAAAATTACAAACAATTTCAATTGGAAAGACCACATAGATAATATCGTGGGGAAGGCGAACAAAGGTTGCGTTACATTGGCAGGACACTTAGAAGATGCAACAAGTCCACTAAAGAGACAGTTTACACTATACTCGTTCGTCCTCTGTTAGAATATTGTTGCGCGGTGTGGGATCCTTACCAGGTGGGATTGACGGAGGACATCAAAAGGTTGCAAAAAAGATCAGCTCGTTTTGTATTATCGCGTAATAGGGGAGAGAGTGTGGCAGATATGATACGCGAGTTGGGATGGAAGTCATTGAGCAAGACGTATTTCGTCGCGGCGAGATCTATTTACGAAATTTCAGTCTCGAACTTTCTCTTCCGAATGCGAAGATATTTCGTTGAGCCCAACCTACATAGGTAGGAATGATCATCAAAATAAAATAAGAGAAATCAGAGCTCGAACAGAAAGGTTTAGGTGTTCGTTTTTCCCGCGTGCTGTTCGTGAGTGGAATGGTAGAGAGTTAGTATGATTGTGGTTCGATGAACCCTCTGCCAAGCACTTAAATGTGAATTGCAGAGTAATCGTGTAGATGTACCTTCTACTCCATTTCTGATAAGAAAGCCGGTTATCAGGAGCTCATTGAAGCTCAAAACACAGGTTTCTGTTGCCTGCACTGGGTGCTTACAATACAAGGAGGAGGAGTTTGTTCTCCCTCCTTCTTGCCCTTGCAACTCATCACTGCATGCAGAATAGTCTGTCTGCTCTCCCCTTTGTCCGCAAACTCCGCTCGACAGGTGCCAAGTTACAATTCGTGAGAATTACCGTAGACTAATGTATTGAGCTCACTATCCAGGATTCGTGGCATTAGCTCTTAGAGCAATTCTTTTTGTTAGTGTGCTGCTTGTGCTAGATCGTATATTTAAAGCCAGTTCGAATCCTGGTGGTGGATGGTACTTTTGCTGCTACTATTTGGCCATCTAGGGGAGGAGGGATGGTAGTTTAAACTTCCTGATCTCCTGTTTTTGCGCCAATGTCCTGGATTAAACTCCAAGCCTCTCCGCAATCTCTTATGAAGAGAGGACATTTGACTCCGTTGATGGTTCTTCCATCAGATGGGGATGTTAAGCTCAGCAGCCCCCACAATGCTTTTCGAAAGAAATAAGCAGTATGCCAGCAGTGAGTTTCAACCTGTCCCTCGTCATCCATAAAAACATGAACACGACACCACACGGTATCAGCACTCATCAGGGTCCTCGTCTGTGTACAAAAACTTGCTGGACACTTTGTAATAGGCCAGAAGAGGGCAATGGCAAACCATTTTCACTCGGACCCTTCCCCAGGATGGCGTTCCAGGATTCCTGCTTCTGCTCCCCATGCTCGGTTTGTGAGTATGGGGCTCTTACTTACTATTGTGTCTTTGCTTACAATGGAAATTAGAGCCGTGTACCACCGCATTGTGTATGCTTTGCTGAGTTTGCCAGTCATCAAAGATGTTTGATACTATTAGCTAAAAAACAGCCATATACATTGCTCAGTAGGAAGGAAATCTAAGGAGTTAATTTCAGTTCAGTTTTCAGTCATGTCCTACATGTATTTGTGGTTATCACAGGAGATTACTCGAGAGATAACGCACTTTGATATGAAATATACATTTATTGAACACTTGTAAATATGACAATTATGGCTGTTACACATATCACGAGTAGAAAGTTCACGCCAGACTAGCTAGTCCAAAGAAAAAGATCCCCAAAGATAGGGCTTTCTGCGCCAGAGATGCCACAGAGGCTTCTCCCCCCCCCTCCCCCTCCCCCCCCCCCCTCCGCCCGTTTGTGCGGAGCACGGCGAAGGGAAAGCTTACGGTATGAAGTCGTAATCTCAGTGCCAACACGGTGGGCGTTGGCAGCGGCTGGCACAGGAAGTGGGGGCGGCAGTGTTGGCGGTGCTGAAGCCCGCTGGTTCCAGCGGCTGCACGTGATAGGTGATGGCGGGCGGAAACTAGTCGGCTGAAGGCGGGCCAGCTGCGTCAGGTGGAACGTTGTCGTTGAGTTGAGGGACCGAGCCGGTTTAAGTCTATTAACTGAGACTGTCTGGGGCCATCTGTGGAGGTGGATGACAGACGTGTTGGTACCATGACGTAGCACATGGTGAGGGCCCGAATAGGGTGGCTGAAGGGCTGCCCACACAGTGTCGTCCCACAGCATAACACAGTTGCACGTAGCTAGGTCGTTGTGGACAAACAAGGGGGGGGGGGGGCATGTGTGGGGCAGGGGGGTGCAGAAGTGTGTGGGGTGCACAGGTGGAGAAGGAGTGGCATGGCATACAGAACCTTGGTGAGCGAGGCATTAAGATCGTCCTTATGAGCCGAGCGAATATCCAGCAGAGCCCACGGGAGAGCTTCCGACCATAGGCCTCCGTGGCACATTAGGGTGGCCTTTAGTGTGTGGTGCCACTACTCAATGAGGCCATTTGCCTGCGAGTGGTAAGCTGTGATATGAAACTTGGCGATGCCACAGAGTTCGCAGACTTGTACGAAGAGTGCGGACTGAAATTGGCATCCCAGGTCGGTGGTGAGAGATAAGGTACAGCTGAAGTAGGTAACCCATGCCAAGACGATGGAACAGGAGACTGTCTTGGCCATGATGTCAGTAAGGGAGACCGCCTGGATCCAGCGGGTCACACGGTCGATGACCGACAAGATGTATCTGTAGCTCTTGGATGGAGGAAGGGGACCAACGGCATCGATATGCGCGTGCCAGAAACGCCCCTTAGGGATGTCAGACTTGCACTGAGGCGGTCTAGCGTGCCTGCCAACCCTGCTGCACTGGCACGGAACGCATGCACTGCTGCAAGTGCGATAGTTGTGCCTGACACCGGGTCAGACAAAGCACTCTGTAACCAGCCACGTCGTGGCTCATGTCCCAGGGTGAGCTAAGCCTTGCAAAGTTGTAAAGACCGTACGGTGAAGAGCGGCAGGGACCAGGGGGCGAAGTGTGCCCATACAGGTGTCACAAAGTACTGGGATTGCCGAACCAGGTAGTATATGGCGCTAGACAGAGAATGACGAACCCTTGTCTGAACTTAGTTGCTGTACATCATCGTCGGCTTGTAGTCAGGTGAGCTCCTCCAGATTCAGCAGTGTGGTTAGCATGCAAATACGGGAAAGGTAGTCTGCCACAATGTTCTCCGTGCTGCAGTATAGCGTGCGTCAGAAGAGTGCTGACAGATTTAGTCCATACGGTGGAAACACCCGGCCAGAAGGTCTTAAGCTGCATTATGAGTAGCTTCCACGAGTGGCTTGTGATCGGTATAGATCATGAAGGGTTGCCCCTCGAGGTCACTATGAAATGTTTAAACACCTCGTACACTGCAAGTCACTTGCACTGGCTCTTAGTCAGTTTCTTGGTAAAAAAGCAGAAGGGCTGAGTGGAGTTGGCGGTGTGCTGCTGTGAAACGGCGTCCACAGCTGAATCACTGGCATCAGTCATGAACGAGGCAGGAGCTTCAGGGTCAGGGTGGGCGAGCGTGACGGCTTTGGCTAGAGCAGTTTTATGGTTACCAAAAGCAATGAGCATTGGTTGGGTCCAGTCCAACTTCCATTTTCCAGTGGTGTTCTTGCCGGAGAGAGTGTCAGTGAGGCCATTTAGGCAGAGGCAGCTTGAGGAATATGGTGGTAGTAAAAGTTTGCCACAACCAGAAAATGATGGAGCTGAGCATAATCCTCAGAGAGAGGATTCTGACATGAGGACTTATTGGCCGGAGGGTGTTGGCAGAGACAGAATGGCTGAGGAGGGTAACTGATGTGGGACATAGTTGAGATTTACCATGGTTGATCACCACACCGTTGGAAGTGAAGGCCAAACAGACTGAAGCAAGGTGAACTTTATGTTCCTCAGCAGAGGAAGAAAAGATAAGGATATTGTCGAAGTAAGCATTAGCAAAAGGCTGAGGAAGCAAAATGAAATCAATGAACTGATGCTATGTATGTGCTGCATTTCTGAATCCATAAGGCATGTATCAGTATTGAAATAGGCTGAAGGGTTTAATGATGGCCATCTTTGGAATATCTGGTGGATGCTTAGGAATCTGGTTATATGCTTTGGAACAATCTAATACAGAGAAAAAGCAATTGTTTGAAATATTGGATATGTGTTATTGGGTAGTTATCGATAATGGTTCGGGCATTAAGCGACCTGTAGTCCCCACACATCCATAAGGTGCCATTCTTTCTGGGAACAAGGTGAATAGGGGAAGACCAGTTGCTGTTGGAGGGCAGAAGATGCCCAAAGCCAACAGATCCTAAATGATCTCCTTGGTGTGCAGAAGTTTAGAAGCATTAAGGCGCCTGGCCTTATAATGAACAGGTGGGCGAATTTTATGGCAAGTGCCATTACTGATGGCCGACAATCACGTAAGGTAGCTGGCATGAGGGGTCAAGAAGGTATCCATAGGTAATGTCAGTTCACTGACCTTGATGAACCAGGGCAATGTAGGCGATGTATCGGCTGTAGGCAGCGACAGAAGATGCGATGCAGGAGTGAAGCGGAGTGAAGAATCTGGAGAGGTGCACACAGGTGCATCTTGAAGATTCATCCGTGGTGACGTGAAAAAAACACCAGGCAGTGGGTTGCTCAACACTGGAGCAGGTTGGCGAGAAGACTACGTAGGTGTGTGTGCAGGACTACCTTGCTGCGGGGCTGCAGATAGGCCATGTATGGTATGCCACGCATGTGATAATTAGGTGGAGGCAGAGGCAATGTGAGTGCATAAGTCATTGTCTGGGTGCAGAGTTCATTGATCTGGAGCACATGTATGACAGATCAGAGAGCCCTGAGGTTATCTGCTCGACCAGGAAAGCACTTATGAAATGTGTAATCAAGGAGGCAGAGAGCAAAGTGGTACTGAACTTGGGTATGCATAGAACTGTAGAGCCGAACGCATGGCGGAGCATGGCGGCCTGGTGAAAGTTCAAAACTGTGTAGAAAATCCAACCCAATCACAGGTTCATCCATGTCGGTAGTGTGGAAGGTCCAAGGGAAGGTGTTATCTGGTGAGAGGTGAAGCGAAATCTTGATGGAGCTGTGGGCCACAATGGGAGAATGGTTGGCGGCGATCGAGGTGAGGGTAGAAGGGGATGTGCATTGCCAGCATGCTTGGCAAGGATGACGCTGACATCAGCGCCAGAATTGACAAGAAAGCAGATGTCAGTCGAGATGTCTGTGGTACAGAGGTGTCGCGTCGCTGAAGTAGGTGGCGCAGTGTTGGAAGATAGGCGTGGTGAAGGTACGTGGCACCTAAATGTGCCCAACAGTCATGTTTGGGTAGGCGCAGGGCGCACGGCAGTTGTTGGCAGTGTCCCTGTAAGTAGTGTGGAACCAGCACAGTGGGAAGGCCGGGTGGTGGGCCAGCTTAGAGTGGGTGGGGTTAGCAGCTGACTGTGTTGGGGCCGGTAACTGATCGGGCTGCTGCTCGGGTGAGGTCAGCGGCTGTCGGGAGGCTGCTGGCAGTACGTCTTGTATGCCACTAGGTAGAATCTCCTGATGGGCAGCTGAGGCACCGAGATGAGCGCACCTTCCTCTGTGGCAGGGCATGGAACCGGAAGCGCAGCTGTGCCAACTGAGTGGGATGGTAGAGATGTCGGTTGTCAGGTGGTGTCAGTGATGGATGATTACGTAAGCCTGATCTGCAATACATAATCGAACCTCAAGTGGGTCAGCAACATGAGACTGGAAGGAATCTGCAGATCCAAAGTAATTTTGACCATCCATTAAAGCACACAGATGCCATCAAAGTTGGGAAGGAGCGCGGACATCGAGATGCTCCTTACGTGTAATGTGATGTATAGCCTCCACCGGAGGGCAGGAAAGGTGCTCGATGAGCTGTGTTATGGCCGTCAAATATTTGTGTGAGGCAGGTGGTGAGAGGAGCAAGTCGCTGATGAGGTCCGTATATGTGTGGAGATGGCTCACCAGGCAGACAAAATGGGCACTGTGGGTGTCCAGAAGAGGGCATACTAAGGCGAACCAAGTTTGGCTTTAGGAAAACTGCCCAGTGGCGGGCTATTGTCGGCCGCTGCAGCACTGCTCAGGTGGGGAGTTTTGGCTCTTAACTGTTCCCACGCATGTAATTATTTCCGCACCTCTAGCGCTTATTGTAGCGGCGCGTATTTTACACACTTATGTGTGATTCTTGTGGAGGTAAGTGATTATCTAACAACTGACTACCTAACAATTCGAAGGTTTTCGCAGTAGTAACACTGTTGCAGAATTAAAAATTATTTATTATTAATTTTTATATAATGAGGAAGGGTTTTAGTGGTAGATCTAAAGGAAACACAGTTTCTTGAAGAATATTTATTAGAAATGGCTCTTTGTATGGTATAGCTCAAGGCACGGTATTGCACACAATCCAACATCGCACTCTTCAAAATACACACACATTTCTCTTCGTATATTTTTCCCATTGTCATCCAGTTTGCAGCAACACTCACCATTTTCATGTTGGCATCTCCTTGTTTTCACTATCTGGAATGTGTTAGGATGTATGATCAATATGCCAATAAATATTGCATTGCACAATACAAAAATGCTGTTTTTTATTGCAACCAAAACGTAGTTGCACTTAATTTTAATATTTGCCCATAAAATAAATTGATTGAAAACTAGTTTGTCTAGTTTAATTAGAACGTGGTCTTACTATTTGTAACTAGTTGATACTGATAGCCTTAGTTACTAGTAGAACTTACTGCTGGTCAAAAGGAAAAGTCAGTAAAACTAGTTTTAACTAGGCAAAATGCATTTGATGAAATGGCTCAGTAAAAACTAGTTTTAACTAGTAAGAATGCATTCTAACTAAAAATGGGTTTTGACTGTAACATATATAAGTCGAACAAATGCGCCATACAATAAACTTATTACTTATTTCCTGGAGTTGCCTGCCAGGTTAGCCGCCAAGGTGCTAATGTACTGCTTCCTGGACTCGGTTGAGCATAGTGGCCCTGGATCGAATCATCCCAGTGGATTACCAACAAGGGCCTGTGTGCCGGCCAATCTGGATGTGGTTTTTAGGCGTTTTTCCACATCCCACTAGGTGAATACTGGGTTGGTCCACATTTCCCGCCTCAGTTCATGACTCACAGACATTTGAAAACATTCATACTATTCATGGCTTACTCTAGACGCAGACAGCTGGGGTACACTAATTCCATCCCGAGGAGTGGGTGGTGGGGGAAGAAGGGGGGGGGGGTGCGGGGTGGCGACAGGAAGGGCATCCAGCCACCCTCTGACACTAACATTGCCACATCCATAGTTACAGGGCCAACCCTACATTTAAGTGGGCCAAAGGCCCAAGGAAATGATGATGACTTATTTCCTGGAGTACACTTTCTACAAAAAAATATTGTCGGTAACTTGGCACAAAGTCACTTAATGGGGGGAGGAGTGACATTGTGCCACCGTCTTGTTCTTGGGTTTTTCAATACTAAACAGCCTGTTGCTTAATGCCAACCACCTAAACACTAACTATATGACATTAAAAGGCAACAATTCCAAAATAATTATATTTTTTGAGTATTTAATGCAGTCATGTCATTGTGCTTCCAGTCAGTGTTCTTTAGGGGCACAGGCATAAATCCAAAAACTAACAAGGTATATTTTCCTTTTAGGTGTGCCTGTCAATGACCCAACACTTCTGCTCTTAGGTGAGTGGTCTCCATTACTCCTAAATTGTTTACAGTCTACTGGAACTTTCCTACCATATCTATTCTCTTCTGACGTATTTTTAGCACTACACTTAATCTTCTCTCCTTCCCTCCTCAGTTAGTTGGTTTCCACATGAAAAGTTGACAAGGTGCAAGAAGTACTTGTCCGCTGAGAGTCTTCTTCAAATTTAATTATCTATGTAGACCATTCACCATTCTAGTAACCGAGAATCTCAATCATTTTTGCCTGTTATCGACAATGATATTGGCAAGATATCAGTCCCAGGAATATCAAGATTTTTGATAATGTTTTAATTTCAATAATATAAATGTGATATAAAGTTATGCAGTAGGTATGTGACCATTATTATAACAATCAGCAATTCTCCTTTCAGGCTGACTGGATTGCAACAGCAAAAATCAAATATCTTGTAAGAAACGACTTTATTGCTCATATGATATGTTCCAGAATTTATCCATCATCTGATATCCAGGAAAGATTACTGCATGTAGATATGGCATTTCAAGTTGTATGCAAAACAAACACTCCCAGACTAATATGTGACATAAAGTTCAATATGGTTTGTGTTCCCATCTTGAGAAAAAGGGGTCTTAACAGATCGACAGATGGACAATCAGATAATAAATGACCAAATAATTTTTTTCATTTGATGTAATTACAAATTTACAATTTTCAGATTTATCCATAGGTAGTACTGTGAAACACTGCTTCTTGTGAAATTTTATGATTCTAGTCCAATGGGAAGTACCCTATAGGTTCTTATGAGTGACTTTGCAAGTATCAAAATATGTGACATAAATGACCTTATCTTTTGGCTGCACTCACTTAGAGCTTCCAAAGTCTTACTCTATCAAGGAAGGAAATACAGCCAGACAGATACTCAGGCAAAGACATGGCAAAGGAATGAGAAATATGAGAATTGGATCACCGAATGTACAGAAGTTACACTATGTGATCAAAAGTATCCAGACACCTGGCTGAAAATGACTTACAAATTCATAGCGCCCTCTATCGGCTATGCTGGAATTCAGTATGGTGTTTGTCCACCCTTAGCCTTGATGACAGCTTCCACTCTTGCAGGCATATGTGCAGTCAGGTGCTTTCTTGGGGTATGGCAGCCCATTCTTCACAGGGTGCTGCACTGAGGAGAGGCATTTATGTCAGTCGGTGAGGCCTGGCATGAACTCGGCATTCCAAAACATACCAAAGGTGTCCTATAAGATTCAGGTCAGGACTCTGGCAGGCCATTCCATTACAGGGATGTTATTGTCGTGTAACCACACTGCCACCGGCCGTGCATTATGAACAGGTGCTTGATCATGTTGAATGATGCAATCGCCATCCCTGAATTGCTCTTCAACAGTGGAAAGCAAGAAGGTGCTTAAAACATTAATGTAGGCCTGTGCTGTGATAGTGCCATGCAAAACAACAAGGGGTGCAAGCCCCCTCCATGAAAAACACGATCACACCATAACACCACCACCTCCAAATTTTACTGATGGCACTACACCTGCAAAAAAAGATGATGCTTGCAGGGTATTTGCCATACCCACACCCTGCCATTGGGTCACCACATTGTGTTCCCTGATTCGTCACTCCACACAACAGTTTTCCACCATTCAATCGTCCAATGTTTATGCTCCTTACACCAAGCGAGGTGTCGTTTGGCATTTACCGGCGTGATTTGTGGCTTATGAACAGCTGCTCAACCATGAAATCCAAGTTTTCTCACCTCCCACATAACTGTCGTAGTACTTGCAGTGGATCCTGATGGAGTTTGGAATTCCCAACCCTCTTCAATTGTTGGTGGTCTCTGTCAGTCAACAGACAAGGTCGGTCTGTACACTTTTGCACTGTACATGTCCCTTCATGTTTCCACTTCACTATCACATTGAAAATGGTGGACCTAGGGATCCTTAGGAGTACAGAAATCTCACATACAGACATATGACACAAGTGACACCCAATCACCTGACCACGTTCGAAGACCATGAGTTTTGGGGAGCACCCCATTCTGCTCTTTCACAATTTCTAATGACTACTGAGGCTGCTGATGTGGAGTACTTGGCAGTAGGTGGCAGCACAATGCACCCAATATGAAAAACGTAAGTTCTTGGGGTTTTGTGGATACTTTTGATCACATAGGGTATATAGAATTTGAGCCCTTGGAAGACTGATTGAATTAATGAAAACATACAAGGTGGATATCATGGCCTTACAAAAAATAAGGTGAGTGGAAAGGGTACCTTCTAGAAACATCAGTCCGCTATGTACTACAGTGGCCACAATAGTAAACACACACACTGAAGAGCCAAAACATTATGACCATCAGTTTAACAGCTTGTTTGTCTGCCTTTGGAAAGAAATACATCACTGATTCTGCCTATCAGGAATCTCACAGTTTATTGGTAGGATTGTGTAAGTATGTGGCATTAGATGTCTATGCACAGGCCACATAATTTGCATGAATAAGTGGCTGCTGATTTGCCCAATAGTGACCCAGATGGGTTCGATAGGATTTGCATCACAATAATCTGGTTGTTGAATCTCTGTAAAGCTCCTCAAACCACTACAGCCTGGATCTGGCTCTGAGAGATGTACAATTATACTGCTGAAAGAAGACATCACTGTCAGGGAAGACATCAAGCACGAGAAATACAGGCTATTCACAGTTGTTAGTATGTCTTCGATTACTACCACAGGTCCCGTGCAAGCAGGGGAGAATGTTTCCCATAGCATAATACCGCTCCCATCAGCCTGTGTCCATGGTGTGCTGCATGTTTAAAGCCATTTACCTCAATGATGTCATTTTTGGAGACAACTACCAACATAGTATAGCAAAAATCTGATTCAGCCAAAGAGCCAATGTGTTTCCATTGAGCAACAGTCAAATTCTGATGGTCTTGTGCCAAGTGGAATCATAACTGACTATGTCATTGGGTCAACATGTGAACACATAGGTGCTGCAGAGCTCCATGTTCAACAGTGTACTATGACCAGTGTGCTCTGAAACACTTGTGCATGTTCCAGTAGTCTGCTCTTTCAGGGGAGATGCCACAGATCATCATCTATCATACTTTAGAGAGCAGACAAGCCTCCAAATCCCATGTTTTGTGAAGAGTCATGGACATACAGCCATTTTGCACCTTGTGGTAGTATCACTGTCCTCCTACCTCTTTCTGTAGATGCTCACGACAGTAGCTTGTGAACATTTGACCAGCTTTGCTGTTTTCAAGATACTTGTCCACAGGCTCAGTGTAGTAAAAATCTGATCTGCCATTTGTATAAGTCACTTATCTCAGTGGATTTCCCCATTTTCAGCCTGTATCTTTGCTAGGGTAATCCCCCATCTATGTCTGGTCTGCTTACATACTTTTGTTACTGCGTCATGTGTCACCAGGCGGCATCCAATGCTGCAGTGGGCAGTGGTCATAATGTTTTGGCTTATCTGCATATTTGATGTGAGATTTACAGTCAACGAAAGCACTGAACAACTAGTGATAGTATTTAAAGCAAGAAGTCCAAGGATATGTTATATGCAAATAAAAGGGAAATTCCAAACTGCAGTCTCCTAAATCAACATGCCCCTACTGGAGAGAAGACAGTAGAAGAGAAGGAGATCTTCTATGAGGAACTGGGGCAAGCTTATTGACAAAATGATATAAAAATGGTGATAGGAGATATGAATGTTAAGATAGAGCAAAGAGGGTTGTCTCCCCTGCCATTGGTATATACGGCCTCCATAAAGAGAATAACACTGCACTCCACCTGATAAATTTCGTAGCATCTCTTAACATGACAGTTTCCAGCACATGGTTCCAGCATAAGAATATATGTAAAATGACCTGGGTGTCACCAAAAAACAGGTATGGTTCTCATGTACTAGCCTGCTGCAGTTTCATAGGTGCTAATTTGGGCTCTGATGATTAACCTACTCATAGCAAAAATTAGAGGGAGAATGTCAAATGCACATAGTGTTAAAGAAGAAAGGCAAAATAAGTATAATATCTCACAACTTAAAGACCCAACCAAGGAAGGTTGAAGGCCTAGCTGTTGATTTGGAAAATAGATTGACAGAAATCCTGCAGAACTCTAATCATAATGTAAAAGAGCAGTGGAATAAAATCAGAAATTAAATTCAGGTTGTTGCAGGGGAAGTGATTGGTATGGAGTAACAGACCAGAAGGAATGAAGATTGTGATGAAGAGTGTGATGCAACAAGAATGAAGAAAGAAATGGCAGATTCTGAAAGCAAAGAAGAGAAGCTTTTTAGAAAGACAGTTGCAGGACATTGAATCACTGCATAACACTACTGAAAGCAAGAAATTCTACAGAAAGCCCAACAACCTTAGAAAGGAATTTAAACCAAAAACAACACAACATAGAGAAATAATGGTAAACTAATAGCATCACTGGAAGGAGTGTTACATTGTTGGGCAGAGTACTTTAAGGAAATATTATACTTGAGAATGCTCAAACATGGGAACTAACTGAAAACCAACAAGTGGAAGAAGAGGAAACTGAGATGCCCTCGATGCAAGAGATTCAGCTAGCAACAAAGAAACTAGCCAACAATAAGTCACCTGGCAATGACAACCTGCCAGCTGAGCTTATTAAGAGTGGTGCAGAATGTCTGGTTAGATGCATGCACGCCCTGATCTCATATATATGGATGCAAAAATTCATCCAAGACAATTGGAATATTTGTGTGAAATGTGCTATACGCAAGAAAGGGGACATCCTGGAATGTACAAACTGTAAAAGAATTGCATTATTGAGCACTTCATATAAAATATTCACCTCCCTGATTTGTGCCCTTGTAAAACATTCTGCAGAAAAAGCAATTGGGAGATATCAGACACACTTTAGATCTGATAAATCAACTGTTGGCTGGATATTCACCCTGAGGCAGATATTGGAAAAAACAAGGGAATACAACATAGAAACACATTGTATATTTGTTGATTTTAAAGTAGCATATGACACCATAATAATACCTCAAATTTAATACGCCTCATGAATCAAATAATATTGTAGGTAGGAATATCAACAGTGTAGGAAAAGACAGATTGCTACTAACCATAAAAAAGATACATCAAGTTGCAAACAGGCACAATTAAAAGACATTTACATAAAGTTTTCGCCACAGCCTGTCAGTAAAAGAAAGACATACACCATTCACATACACAAGCAAGCACGCCTCATGCACCTCTCTTTTCCTGATGAAGGCTGTGGCCAAAAACTTAATGTAAATGTCTCTTAATTGTGCTTGTCTGCAACTTGACATGTCTTCTTTATGGTAAGTAGCAATCTGTCATTTCCTACATTGTTAATACACCTCGTAAATTTGAATACGGAAAAAGTAGTATACAATGTACAGATACGAGGAAATTTAACACCAAGTTTCGAATCTAATAGTGGGTTGATGCAAGGGGATATACTATTATGTATGCTTTTTAACACAGAATTAGAGAAGGTAATAAGGACAGCTCAAATCAATATAACAGGCACAATGTACTACAGAATGGTGCAACTTTGCCTATGCAGATGGTGTAGATATTGCAAGAACAGAACTGGCTGCTAAAGAAACATGTAGTGCACTGGTGGTAGCAGCAATAGAAACAGGACTGGAAGTGAACATCAATAAAACCAAATACATGTGAATAATACAACCAGAACTAAATACAATGCTAGAAACTGGCCAGGCACAAATATAATCTGTGAGTGAATTTGCCTGTCTAGGAACACTGGTAATATCACAGAATGATATTAGTATGGAAATAAATCAGCACATCCACTTACCTAATAGAAGCTATTATGAGCTGGCCCGACAACTTAAGAGCACAAATCTGCCCAGAAAAACAAAGTGACTGCTGTATAACACTTTAATACATATCCAGTATTAACATAAGGCTAAGAAACCTGGACCTGACACACCAGTGTGAACAGCTAATAAGAAGTTTTGAACTAAAGGTGTTATACAAAATCTTTGGGGCAACTAGTGAAGATGGAGCATGGTGCAGATGATATAATTTTGAACTTTACAGATTATATAAATACCTTGAAATCAAAAAGTCCACTAAAATAAACTACCTAAAATGGGTTAATCCTATTTTTTGCATGGAACATGAGAAGCTTTTACAAAACCCAATGAGATGAAGAAGCAGGGGAAGACCAAGACTTTAATACTTGGATAACATTCAAGAAGATTTAAAAATTATTGGTGTCAGAAGATAGAGATGTAAGACACTGAACAGGGACAAATGAAATGGTGCCCTAGAGTTGGCATCAAGACCCATCAAGGGCTGTAGAGCCAGAAAGAAGAAATCCAACGGGAAACCCTATAAGTTTTGACAAGTGATTTTGCGAGTATCAAAATATGTGACATAAATTGCTGGGTCTTTTGATTGCATTGACTTCAAAGTTTCCAATTTTAACACCACCAAGGAACCACAGCCCTTAGTATGTGATGTAAATGTCAATTTGGTACACCCACTCGTTCCTAGGAAAAAGGAGTCTTAGCAGGTGGATGAACAGTCAGTCAGATAATAAATGACAAAAAATTTCTTTTGTGTGATATAACTACAAATTTAAAGTTTTCAGATTTTTTCTTTGCTTGTACTCTGAAACCTTCCTTTTTACCAAATTTTGTGATTATATACCAACAGTGTGTACCCTATGGGTTTTGGAGAGAGAGTCTGCAAATATTAAAATATGAGATGTAAATGGCTATGTCTTTTGGTTGCACTGACTAGAAACATCAATATTTTACACCACCAAGGGACCATAGTCCTCATTATGAGACATAAATTTCAACATGATACATTTCCTCATTCATGGGAAAAATGGTTTTTAATTATTGGAAGACACATAGATTAACAACAAAGTGATCCTATAAGGTTCCGTTTTTAATGACTGAGATACAGAACCCTAAAAATGTGCTTTACCTTATTCCAATTTCAAATTCATATTTGTATTAAGAATTTGTTTGGAAGTATTGCTTCACTTTACATCAACATCCAGAGATGATATTCTTCTGCAATTTCGTTTTGAAGATGTTCAGCTCCCTTATGTTCTCTATGCTAAGTGGGCAATCTGTTACAAAATAAACTTCCTGCATTTCTACAGTCCTTATCTGTCATTTTCATCCTTCTGCTGAAGGTATGGTAATTTTCCCTACTTTGTGTATTGTGCTCGTGTAAATCTCTGTATAGAGGTGTTGTACGATTCACCATCAAGAAGAATATTGTTTCATATATGGACAAACTAGGTACAGTGTTATCCCTGATGCCTTCATGTGTACTCCATGGTATTGTATTAAGTGCTTTCAGTTCTGTCATTGACTCACCTTGATGATGGCTGTACGGTTATCAGCCAAAATATTAAAGAAGGATATAATACTGCCACAGATGCAGACCAGTAAAATGATTGAATTATCCATCCACTGCAAAAACTTCAATAAAATGTATGCTGGTGGGAGTAGGATCATTCTGCAGTCTGTTGCAAATAACAGTTCTCTGAACTTTCTCAATAGTGTTTCATGAAAAGAACATCAGATTTCCTTCAGGGCTTCTCATTTCAATGGTGGAGCATTTCTGTAAAATTTGCATTCTGATGGACCCTATCGGTAACAAATCTAGTAGACCAACTATGAATTGCCTTGATTTCTTCCTTTAATCTGACCTGTTGGGGACCCCAAACACTCAGGCAGTACTCAAGAATGGGTCATACAAGTGTTCTTACACAGTATCCTTTATAGATGAGCTACACTTTCCTTGAATTCTCCCAAACTGAGCGAGGTGGCGCAGTGGTTAGACACTGGACTCGCATTCAGGAGGACGACGGCTCAGTCCCGCGTCCGGCCATCCTGATTTAGGTTTTTCGTGATTTTCCTAAATCTCTCCAGGCACATGCCTGGATGGTTCCTATCAAAAGGCACGGCAGATGTCCTTCCCTAATCCGATGAGATCAATGACCTCACTGTCTGGTCTCCTTCTCCAAACAACCCCAACCCAATAAATTGAAGCTGAGCACATGCCCTAGCCATTGTTATACCTAGATATTTAATTACTGTAACTGTGCACCACTAATACCATATTAGAACATTACAAGATTACTTTTCCTATTCATCTGTATTAACTTATATTTTTCCACAGTTGGAGCAAGTTGCCATTCAACATACCAAATAGAAATTCTATTCAAGTCATCCTGCATCCTCCTGCAGCCCCTAAATGCTGACACTTTCCAGTGCACTACAGTCTCATCAGCCAACTCTTGTGCATTCCTATTCACACTATCCATCAGTTGGTTTACATACACAGAGAACCAGAATGGTACTACCACAGTGCATGCACAATCGATAGACACTGGTTCTGAGGGGCACTTTTCACAGGTGCACAAATTTCATTCTGATTTCCCCTGAGCCAAAATTCTAGCTATAGTGACTAACTGCACACAGAAAACTCCAACTTACTTCGATCAGGCACTTTTATTAAGGTTTGTATAATTACACAAAACACTAGAAAAACAATACAGAAACTCACAACATGCACAATGTAACCTCCGTTCCATGAGACCCAACCAAATAACAATGAGTCCTCCAAAGACCTTTTACTCTGCACTTAATAGGTGGCAGTTACTGGCAGTCGATGGTCACCACAGAGCCGCCCCCCCCCCCCCCTCCCACCCCCCTCGGGAGTGCAGAGCACTGGGGGACGGACATGGGCGTCTTTCTGTGTAGTGGTGTTTTGGGATGCTTGCTGGTTGATAGAGGCGTTTGCGAAGAGCTCATGCTGTCAGTGCAGGTTGGTCTAGCGCTAGTATAGTCCACCATCCAGTGGGGGGGGGGGGGGGGGTATGGACTGGTCGACCTGCACGTGTGAACTGGACTGGCATGGAAGATGTCGGTGTTGCAGTACAGGTGGAGAGGGGGATGCGAATCTTGAGCATCCCGTCAGTGCTGAAAGTTGCAGCTATACCAGCCGTATCCACCCCGTTTGGGATGGGGACTGTGCACAGGATGGTGATACGTGATGTAGGAGTGGACTCGCGCGAAGTGTCCTCTATGGGGAGGACAATGATGGGGCACTCAGAGGCGTTGATTGAGATGCAAATTTCATCAACAGTAGACATAGGGGGCACTAGGGGAGATGGGGGGAAAAATAATATAGTTCAGGAGAAACACTGGAACACTCTGTGGTGGCATTGGGTGCCGCCACTTGTGATGGGGTAATGTCACATGCAACATGTTGTTGGGCCTGAGGTTGTAGATTGTCACATGCAGATCCTGAGTGAAAAGAAGGTAGAGTATCGTTACATGCAACAACTGAGCTGCCCACAGGTATAGGCTTGGTGCACATATGATCCCAGTGGGCACAGGGGAATGGCCCATCTGTGTGAGATCAGAGTTGTCACCTGATGGAGGAACACTTAACTCAAGAGGGTGTGGTACAGATTCCTCGATCATCCAGGCTGGTTTCATGCATTGAAGGGAGACTGTCTGCTGATGGCCACTGACGAGAATATCCATAGTATTGTCTGTGTGATCCACTACTTGATGCAGGCCAGAGTAAGGTGGCTGCAATGCCAGTTTGACTGTGTCATCCTGTAACATAACAAACTCGCAACAGTCCAGTGCCAAATACAGAAAGACCCAAGGACGTGTGTGTGGTCATGGAGGCGGATCGCAGCTATGTGTGTCTGGACATGCTCAACTAGAGCATGGAGGTTGGACAGGTCGATGATTGCTTTGTCATTGACGAATTCTGCAGGGAGAACTAGGGTCTCGCTACACCGGAACTCTGCAAGTGAAGCATGGAGATCTGTCTTGTAAGTCATGCGTATTCCTAACATAACCCAGGGAAGGGAGTCCGACCACTCACCGCTGTGGCACATGAGGGCCGCTTTCAGAATCCTGTGCCACTGCTCAGCCAGTCCGTATCTCTGTGGGAGGTAAGCCATAGTGTGGAATATATCCACCCCACAGAGTTTGTTGAACAGCAGGGATTCAAACTGCATTCCCTGGTTGGTGGTGATGGATGTAGGGTAGCCGAATTGAGTTATCCAGGAGGACACGAATGCGCTTGCTACAGAATCCGCTGTGATGTCCTGCAGGGGTATTGCGTCCACACAATGTGTAACACAGTCAATGACAGACAGGATGTACCTGAACCCGTCAGACACGGGTAACGGTCCTACGAGGTACAGATGCACATGTCAGAAGTGCCCTTTCGGGATGTCAAATTTACCTAGACGGGGTTGTGTTTGCCTGCCGACTTTGCTGCACTGGCACTGTAGACAAGCACTAGCCAAAGTACGACAATCCCTCTTCACATCCGGCCACACAAAGCATTCTGTAACAAGGCATGTAGTAGCCTTAGCACCAGGATGTGAAATGTTATGTAATGTAGTGAATACTTGATGACGGAGCGCAGGGGGAACAATAGGCCAGACAGCGCCCATTGAAGTGTTGCATCACAGTGGCCTGACCGAACCCGGTAAGTTGCAGGAAATGATCTAGAGGGAAGTATCTGGGTTCTGTTGGAGGTTGTGCAATTCAGTATCATTGTCCTTTAAGCAGGCCAATTTGTTGAAATTTAAGGGGGCAAAACTGCAGTGATACATGATAGGTAGTCAGCAACCGCATTTTCTGAACCTTGGATATAACAGATGTCTGTTGTGTTTTGGCAAATTAAGTCCATCTGCCAAACCTGGGGGAAGGTCAACAGCAGGGTTAAGGATAGCCTCTGGCTGGGGGCAATGATCTGTGAAGATTGTTATGTTCCTTCCTTCGATGTCTGTGCAGAAATATTTTACAGCTTCATTATTCGCAAGCAATTCTCTATTGAATGCTGACCATTTACGTTGAACCGTAGATAGTTTTATGGGAAAAAAACAGAGTGGTTGTGTCGTGCCACCAACACGCTATTGTAGTACTGCACCAATTGCAAAATAACTTGCACCTGCTGTAATAGAGATGCAGGCATCTGGAAAAGGGTGGGCGAGAGTGTCACCATGTGCTAATGCTGACTTAAGGTCTTCAAAAGCTCTCACCATGTTGTCGGACCACTGTACTCGGCAATTGTCTGAGGTTTGTTTCCCGGCCAATGCATCAGTCAAAAGGGCTTGAATTGCTGCCACCATCAGCAGGTTACAACGATAGAAATTGATAGTTCCTAAACATTAGCGTAGTTCACGGAACAATACTGGGAGAGGTAGATCACAAATGCAGTCAACCCGCTCCTGAGGGGGGCTTATACCTACCGAGGAGATGATGTACCCCAGAAAACTGACTGTGGTGCAGCAGCTAGATGGAATTCATGTTCTCTGTCAGAGGATGAAAAAATGGGTATGTCGTCAAGGTATGCGTAACAATATACTTCGATCAGGCACTTTTATTAAGGTTCATATAATTACACAAAACACAAGAAAAACAATACAGAAACTCACAACACGCACATCGTAGCCTCGGTTATACAAGACCAAACCGAAGAACACCGAGTCCCCAAAAGACCATTTACTCTGCACTTTGTAAGTGGCAGTTACTGACAGTCGATGGTTGCCACATATGCAACACATTCTGATCCATTATCTCCTCTGCTGGCTTGTAGTTGTCTTGTAATTGGCACAATGCTTTGACTACTTCTGCATCTTCTGTAACTGAGGAGTTTGTGATAGTTATCCTGTTGTCTCATTCAGTGTTCTGTGCTATGAGCATGTTGAACTTAGTATAGAACTTGCGTTCTTATCAATAGTCAGTGTTTGAGCAAGTGTCATCAATAGGGCTTGGCGATGCTCTGAAACTCATCCCCTTATTAGGGTGTTCAGTCTTTTCCAGGCAGGGTCCAAGCCTGGGCTGACAGCGAGATGAAGTTTTGTATGAAGTTGTCTTTCTTCTCACATGCGTAACAGTACATCATGGGGGGGGAGTCATAAATTTCCAGTTATGTGCAGTTTTATTGGTATGACAGATGATAATTGTTCTGTCTCTTCCATGTGTAGTTTAAGTCTATGTGATCAGTTATCATCAAATGAGTGCAGAATTTATCATTAATTATTGCCTGCAGTTGAGATGAGATATAAGGTCCTTGTAACCAGCAGCATTGATGGAATCATTAGTAACCACCATCTTGAATACAATGTGGACACGGTCACTTGTAATGCTGTCCATCACTGTCTCAGATGTGTAATCAGCTAGTTTTGGGCTGTGTAGTGGGTAGTTATGATGGGAGTCACCAAGGTGACTAATGAAAGTGTAACTAATCAAGTGGCTGTTTGATTATGTTCTCTCCTGTTTAAGTTTGTTGTCATGTCATCCATTAGTATGTATTAGAGAATAATAAAGCATTGCAGGAAGACAGTAGGCTGGAATTCATTAGATGGCATACAAGCTGTTTAAAAGAAAATTGTGTCATGTTCTTACAGGAGACAGCACTGGTCAGAACCAGGAAAAAGTCCTGTAAACACATGTCCAGAAATAAATACTTGTTCAGATATAGGTCATGGTAACTGCATTGAGAATTGTCAATATTCTATGGTGTTCACTGTTTGCTTTCTCCAACATTCTGTCTGTGTTATTTATAATAATAAAATGTCGTGTTACTGTTTGGCATAGCCCAAGTCTCTGCTATGCCTTCAATTTTAGTATATTGTTTAGGTGTGTCTAGAACAGTGCATATGTCTGCCTTAAATAGATTGCACTTGTTTATTTCTCCTGCTCCATATTTTGGGCATGTTTTCTCTTTATTTGCCAAGGAGTGTGATATTTAATCATGTAGAGTGTGGATGAAAGGACATTCTCCGGCAGCAGAAGGGGACATTTCTTGTATTTCAACTCTCAATGATCTGCTGTTAGCGTCTTGAAAAGAGGTAGAGGATTTGTCAATCAGTGGTGGGTGAGTATTTGATCAGCACTAAATGACTCTTCAATCGATAGTGGGTGAGGCATCTGCTACTGTCTACCCCTTTCAGTACATTTTACTGACAGTAAACAGGACAGTAGTTTGCTCTTTTTTCTGTACATGATGGCCTACTTGACCAACGGTGCAGCAACAGGTTTGACAAGAAGCACCTCTTGGGACCACACCACCTCTGAAGTGCTACTGCTTATGACCTTCATCTCTGGAATTGATCTTTCCAGGCTGTGGAGTTTAAATCCTTCTGTTCTGCATCGAGCATTCAACAGTGATATTGTGATTTCAGTTGTCTGTCATCTGCTTTTGTTCTTCTTGGATACTGTTGGTGGCATGCATTTATTTAAGCAAATTTCGTCTCTCAGTATCTCACTATGTCCTTTATTTAATTGGATAGATAAAAAAATCTACTCACCAAATGGTGGCAGAACACACACATAAAAGATTGTTGTGATTGGCAGCTTTCGGAGCCAGTGAGTCCTTCTTCAGGCAGAAGCATTGAAGGGGAAGGAAGATTGTTATGGAATGCAATGGACTAGATTTGAAAACAGGAGAGATTGAAGGTGGAAGACAGGGTAATATACATATTACACAGTCCCCATCAATCTGTCTTTCCTTCTCATCCCATACGGTAAGTCTCCCCTGACCACGGTTCTGGGTGACTTTCATGAAATCTACCCATTTTCCTAGACCTTTTGAGTCCTTTTCCTTCACCCTTCTTCCTTCCCCTTCAACCCTTCTGCCTGAAGGAGCCTTTGGCTCTGACAGCTTGCCAATCACAACGGTCTTTTATGTGTGAATTCTGCCACTGCTTGGTGAATAGATTTTTTTAATCTATCCAGCTAAATAATTTATCAATAATTGATTGGTTTCATTATGTTCTTTGATGAATATTTGTTTTCTTGACCTTTGTCACTATCCCATGAAAACCACATCACATTGTTTGCTGGTACTGATGGATGAGATTATCTCTGGGATATTAATAAAGTGAGTGCTGGATCCCAAACATTCCTTACATTGAAACCTCTGCCTCTGGTTATAAGATCTCACACATCCTTATTTCAATAGTCTTTAATTCTTATGACCAAGAAACATGGATTCTACACCACTCTATCTCATTTCTAGATCATGTTCCAGGCAGTGCTTGGTGACAGACAGTCTGCTTGCTGTGTTGGCTGGTTGTGTTGCTAATATTCCTTGCACTTCTAAATTGTTCTGATGGGTTTCACACTTATGACCAGCAGCATTCACATCCAATGCACTGCACTTCTGCTTTTCATATGCCTAAATCACCTGTAAAATATACACTGCTCACTCACATTTATGTGGCCACCTGTCAAAAGCCTAAATAGCCACCTTTTGCAGCATGGATCACTGCGAGACATGCATAAAGAGAATCAGTGAGGATCTACAAGGTACTGACAAGGATGTGGAACCATGCTGATTCCAATGCTCTGGCCACCTGAACTAAGTTTCTTGGTTGAGGACTCATGGTCCATACAGCCCAATCGAGTTGGTTCCACAGATTCTTGACTGGATCAAGTCTAGGGATTTTTGTGGCCAGGGGACACTTTGCACAGTTATGCTGGTAGAAGCCAAACTGCATGTAAGGGAATGCCATGAAAATATTCCCCAGACCATAATGCTCCCTCCTCTGGCCTGCACCCTTCTGATGATTGTTGCAGGGGGTTTGCTTTCAGCTGTTTCACACCATACACACCAATGGCCATTTGACTGACAGAGCATAAAATGTGATTCATTGGAAAAGGCCGCAAGCCACTGCTTGGTGTCCAGTTGCAGTACTATCACGTGAATTCCAGCCTTCATCACTCATGAACAGCAGTCAGCATGGATGCATGAACCAGAGAGTGCTGTGGAGACCCATATGCATCAATATTCGCTGAATGGTCATTGCGGAGACACTGTTGTTAGCCCCTGTTTCGCTTGGCCAGTCAGTTGCTCGACAATTGCATGTCTGTTTGCCTGAACACATCTCTGCAGCCATCATTCACTCCCATCATCTATGGCCCAAGATGCACCACAGTTGCCTTGGTGCTGATTTTGTATAGCTTCATTTTCCCATGTATGAACTGTGGACTTTGCCACTGGTGGGGAGGCTTGTGTGCCTCAGCGGTACGAATAGCTGTACTGTATGTGCAACCACAATGGAGGGATACATGTTCAGAGGCCAGAAAAATGGTTCCTGAACAGGGGCAGCAGCCTTTTCAGTAGTTGTAAGGGAAACAGTCTACATCATTCACTGATCTGGCCTTGTAACATGGACCAAAAAAGCCTTGCTGTGCTGGTATTGCACTTGGCTGAAGGCAAGGGAAGACTACAGCCATAATTTTTTCTGAGGGCATGCACCTCTACTCTATGGGTAATTTATGATAGTATCCTCTTGGGTAAAATATTCTGGATGTAAAATAATCCCCCATTTGGATTTCCGGGCAGGGACTATTTAGAAGGAGATCGTTACCAGGAGAAACAAAACTAGCATTCTAAGGATCGGATTTTGGAATGTCAGATCACTAAATCAGGCAGGAAGGTTAGAAAATTTAAAAAGGGAAATGGATATGATAAAGTTAGATATAGTGAGAATCAGTGAAGTTCAGTGGCAGGAGGAACACGACTTCTGGTCACATGAACACAGGATATAAATACAAAATCAAACAGGGGTAATGCACGAGTAGGTTTAATAATGAATAAAGAAACAAGAACTTTGATAAGTTGCTATGAACAGCATAATGAATGCATTATTGTAGCCAAGATAGACACAAAGAATGCACCCACCATATTTGCACAAGTTTATTTGCTAACTAGCCCCGCTGATGAGGAGGATATTGAGGAAATGTATGATGAAATAAAAGAAGTTATTCAGATAGTTAAGAGAGGCAAAAATTTAATATTCATGGGGGACTGGAATTCAACAGTAGGAAAAGGAAGAGAAGGAAAAGTAGTAGGTGAATACAGACTGGGGTAAAGGAATGAAAGAGGAAGCTGCCTGGTAGAATTTTGCATAGAGCATAATTTAATCAGAGCTAACATTTGGTTTGAGAACCATGAAAGAAGGTTGTATACATGGAAGAGACCTGGAGACACCAGAAGGTTCGAGATTGATTATGTGAAGGTAAGACAGATATTTTGGAACCAGATTTTAAATTATAAGACATTTCCAGGTGCAGATGTGGACTCTGACCACAATTTATTGGTTATCAACTGCAGATTAAAACTGAAGAAATTGCTAAAAGGCAGGAATTTAACAAGATGGGACCTAGGTAAACTGAAAGAACCAGAGGTTGTAGAGAGTTTTGGAGGGATCATTAGGGAAAGATTGATGAGAACAGGGGAAAGGAATACAGTAAAAGAAGAGTGGGTAGCTTTAAGAGATGAAATGGTGAAGGCAACACAGAATCAAGTAGGTAAAAAGATGGGGGCCAGTAGAAATCCTTGGTTAACACAAAATATATTGAATTTAATCAATGAAAGAAGAAAATATACAAATGAAATAAATGAAGGAGGTGAAAGAGAATATGTCTAAAAATTGAGATCAACAGGAAGTGGAAAATGGCTACGCAGGAATGGCTAGAGGACAAATGTAACAATGCAGAAGAATATATCACTAGGGACAACACAGATGCTGCCTACAGGAAAGTTACAGAGACCTTTGGAGAAAAGAAAACAACCTGTATGAAAATCAAGAGCTCAGATGAAAAACCAGCCCTAAGCATAGAAGGGAAAGCAGAAAGGTGAAAGGAGCATATAGAGGGTCTATACAAGGGAGATGTACTTGAGAAAAATATTATCAAAATGGAGAGGGCACAGATGAAGATGAGAAGGGAGATATGATGCTGTGTGAAGAATTTGACAAAGCACTGAAAGATTTAAGGCTAAACAAGGCCCCAGTGGTTGACAACATTCCGTTAGAGCTACTGGTAGTCTCGAGAGAGCCAGCCACGACAAAAGTCTTGCATCTGGTGAGCAAGATGTATGAGACAGGCGAAACCCTCAGACTTCAAGAAGAATGTAATAATTCCAATTCCAAAGAAAGCAGGTGCTGACACAAGTGAAAATTACTGAACTATCAGTTTAATAGGTTATGGTTACAAAATAATAACATGACTCCTTTACAGAAGAATGGAAAAATTGTTAGAAACCAATCTTGAGGAAGAATAGTTTGGATTCCAGAGAAATGTAGGAACACGAGAGATGATACTGACCCTACAACTTCTTATAGAAGGCAGGTTAAGGAAAGACAAACCTACATTTATAGCATTCATAGACTTACAGAAAGCTTTTGACAATGTTGACTACAATTCTAAAGGTAGTGGGGGGGGGGGGGGGTTAAATATAGGAAGTGACAGGCTACTTACAATGTATACAGAAACCAGGTAGCAGTTCTGAGAGTCAAGGGGCATGAAAGGGAAGCAGTGGTTGTGAAGGAGGGTAGACAAGGTTGTAGAATATCTCCGATGTTATTTAATCTGTATACTGAGCAAGCAGTGAAGGAAAAATAAGAAAAATCTGGAGCATGAATTAAAGTCCAGGGAGAAGAAATAAAAAGTTTGAAGTTTGCCGATGACATTGTAATTCTGTCAGAGACATCAAGGAACTTGGTAGAGCAGTTGAGCAGAATGAAAGGAGGATAAGAGAAGAACAACGACAAAAGCACGATGAGAATAATGGAATGTAGTTGAATTAAATCAGGCGATGCTGAGGGAATTAGATTAGGAAATGAGACACTTAAAGCACTAGGTGAGTTTTGCTGTTTGGGAAACAAATTAACTGACGATGGTCAAAGTAGAGAGGATATAAAATGTAGACTGGTGATAGCAAGAAAATTGTTTCTGAAGAAGAGGAATTTGTTAACACTGATTATAGATCTAAGCATCAGAAAGTCCTTTCTGAAAGTTTTTGTATGGAGTGTAGCCATGTATCGAAGTGAAACAAGTGCAATAAATAGTTTAGACAAGAACAGAATAGCAACTTTTGAAATGTGGTACTACAGGAGAATGCTGAAGATTAGATTGGTAGACATAACTAATGTGGAGATGTTGAATAGAACTGGGGAAAAGAGAAATTTGTGGTACAAGCTGACTGGAAGACGGGATCGATTGATAGGACACATTCTGAGGCATTAGCGGGTCACCACCAATTTAGTATTGGAGGGAAATGTGCGGGGGGTGGGGGGTTAAAATCATTTAGGGAGACCAAGAGGTCATCATAGTAAGCAGATTCAGAAGTATATAGGTTTCAATAGTTACTCAGAGATGAAGAATCTTGCTCAGGATAGAAGTAGCAGGAAGAGCTGCATCAAACCAGTCTCTGGACTGAACACAACAACAACAATATGCTTTAAGCACAGCAGCAAATGGACAGTTTACAAACTTAGCCATTTTGGAAATGATTCCACCCTTGGCCTAAAAGCAAGTCATTGGGCCCGTTTGGATGTCAGATAAAGTGTTCTGTTTCCACATTATGACACAGCACTGTTTTCCTTGTCCCCTTGACAAGCTTTGTACACCCTCCATTGTTGTCACCTGCCACCTGTGACTGGTTATTGCATGTTGATGAACAGAGGCGTTGGTCACATTAATGTGACTGGACCTGTATCACTTCATTGCATGTGTTTCAAGATACTGTAAAATTTTTACCATGACTAAGAAGTGTGTGAACTGTCATAGGTTACTGAGTTGTGGATGGAGAGATGCTATGTGCAGTTAGCCCACCGCAGACTGGCACGAGCCTGCAACTGTTTACTGCGCTAGCCATCCAGGGGCTGTCAGGCTGCTCATTAGGCCACCTGTTTACCTCAGTCTAGTGAGTCTGTGAAAACTCCGGGCTGGCACATAGCTCGACCAGACACAAGCTGCAATGCTCGCTCCATGTGCTGCATCTCATTTACATGCTGAAGACCCATAGCTAGAGCTATTTTTCTATAGGATAAGCAGGCACATGTATTTTTACATTTCCATTCATGAGAGTCAATGATACGTAATTAAAAATACATACATTATGAAGATAGCTACCACAAAATAAATCACCTAGGTAGGACACAGTCTCAAAAAGTAGGGAGCTTTATTTCCTTGTTAGCTCTCTGTATCAGATTCAGCTTGGGGGGGGGGGGGGGGGGGGGGGGAATTAATGCATTCTGTACACAAAAGAAAGCTATGCAGTTTTACAGTCAACAATTCTGTTGAGAACCTTAACAAATAATTGTGTCTAAGTAGAATGTCACTGATATTTTGAGCACTTATAATACTCTTTCTTTCTGAAACAACAAGTCTTGAACTATTGAAATTATGTTCTGTCAAGGAACTAGTAGCAGGAGCGACTAAAATACTGCATTCAGTCCACAAAGATTTGGAAAGCAATGCTGCTGTAGTTTCCACCAACAAAAACAACATATTTGGGTCTTCACGGTCAGGCTCATCTCTCATTAAGTACAGTCTGAGAGTGCCCTCAAAACACATACTGACCTTCTCAGAATCCCAGTCCTCAAATCTGCTCATCTTGGATGATAGGCTTTTATTCTCTGACACAGTTTCATTCTGTACATCTAAACATAAAACGAGGTATCTCTATTTACGAGAAATCATTGTTAAGGGATTATTGTAAGAGTTAAAACTTCAAAGCTTGAGATTGCATTCTAGTGTGATGCATAAAGTTAACTGAAGACTTTGATCTCTCCCTCTTGATGTATTTCCTTGAGTACTTTTCCCATTTTACTGTCTAAAAGTTCACATATTGACACACTGAGACAGAGTCAATTACTCGTAATTATTTTATTTGCGTAAGTGTTTTCAAAGCATTCATACATTATCACTCGGTGATTGCCCTTGCTCTCATTAGGTAAAGTTCACATCAAAGCAGACAAACAATAGCAATTCAAAGAAGGCAATGAACATCAGTTCCATTTGTTCAGTAATAGTAGATACATAACTGTATAGTAGCTGCCCTTTTATTTACTGATCAGATCCTTCAACTGTAATGGATAAAAAATCTGTGGATGTGCTGCTTTCTCTGTGGCTCAGAACATAGAATTTCCAGCAACTTCCTGGGATGATTGTTGGAGGACTCTGCTTCTGTGCTGGACCAAGTAGTAGTTTCATATCACTGGTCCGAGATGTTCGCCTTGTTTCTGCCCCTCAAAACTTCATTATCTATCGTGCTGTGCAAGGCATGTTTACAACAATTATTACTTTACTTTTCAAACAGTTAATTTCATTGCCATTAACAATTAAATTTACCAAACATTCAAATATTGTGTTAGGTGCACATACTGCAGTTAGGGATGACAAATCGAATGAAATACCCAGCTGGATTGCCATAAATTCCTTCTAATAAGGGAATGCTGAAAAATGTGAGTGATAGCAATTTATCACAAAAGAAAAACTTAATTCTTAATGATCAATAATGACAAGACAGTGTACACACTGGGGATCACCCCAACTCGAGATGACAGGTGACATCAGCTCTGGAGACTATTGAGGAGGTTGGAAAGTTCACGTGAGCTGACTGTTCAGAGTGCCCTGGTACAGCAGGGCCTGGTGACACCGCTGTGGACAGAGCCGATATATACCATTCAAACCAGCCCATCTGGGGAAGCTAGTTCAGGCTGGCAGTGCACGATGCACGCCTCTCCGGTTGTCAGGCATTGTGAGTTATGGGGCAAGGGGTTTCACTGGGACAAATATGGAGGGTAGCTAGTGGGGAATGTAATGAGGCCCTCTCCCAGGGCTGGAGGACATTTAGTAAGAACCGATTAGTAGTGAAGTAGGAAGTCAGAGTCTGTGACCTGTAGGCAGAGTTAGAGGAAGCTCGATGAGAGCTGGAGAATCTACAGTGGGAGAAGATGGGGCATTCAGTGTGTATATATAGGTGAGAAAAAAAATTCCTGAATTTTTCCCTGTTAAAAATACACTTTATTCTGGGTGAAAATATACGATACCTTGGGTGAAAGTACAATTATTCTGTGCTCCTTTGGCGCTGTAAAACTTAACAGTCTTTGGAATGGTGAAGGTTTTAAGGGTTTCATACACAGGCATAGAACTTCCTGGCACGCTATAGGAAGGGGTGGGGGAAGGCGTTTTGGGAAGACCTTTGATGCACGGCAGCATATGCACTGCATTAATTTCACATTAAGAAAGTATAAATATGAATTCCATCAAATGCAGCACACTAGCTTCCCCAGAACCGAAATCGAGATCAGCTTGTGTCACACGATCTTGGCAGCCAGTGACAACAGAGATTCTACATATGGTACATGATGTAGTCAGCCAGTAGCAACATTAAAGTAGTTCGAACACACAATTAGGAAAAGCTAATCGTTTAGATTAAGATACATACAGTACAGAGTACCAAGTCACCAGCATTTTTAAATCAAGTATAAAGCTGAGTGAAGTGACAGAGGACTTGTTGGCTTTGTATAGGGACTTCACCAAAGACATTCAGGTAGCGATTTTAGGAGGAACTGGGCACAGCTGTAGTAGGAACCAGGCTTGTGATACAGGTGGTGAACTGGGCACAATTGCTACTCTTACCAAGACCGTTACTGTTCAATTTGTACAGCTGTTCCGGCACAACGATGAGACCCATCTTGACAGTGCTCTGAGGCAAATTAAATATAAGACTTGAGCTAGGGTGGTTCCAGATCAGCAATGTATGCAAAGTTCAAGTTGCACTGTACACAACCTACATGCAAATAGAAGTGTGAGGTGATGCTCGGTTAAGCTTATTAGTGACAGTATGGTGAGTGGCTTTGTGTTCACCCCATACTGAAAAGACTGAACCACCTCATTTGCCAGGTCTTTGATTACCTTTCATCATGCCCTGAAATGAGGGACATTCCACACAAGATACTTCCCAACACTCCTAAAGTGATGTCCCATCACCCACCCAACCACCACAACATCCTGGTCTGTCCCTATTCCAGTCCCAATCCCAGATTCAGATTCTTTATTGGTCATTCAGCATTATTACATGCAATAGACTTTATCAGTTCACTTAACCTATTAATTTAACAAAATCATTTTTTTACATATTTATGTTGATATTGAGCATTTCTAAAAATTCTTCTAATGAATAGAATGGATTAGTTAACAAGAAGTTATGTACATTTTCTTTAACTAATTTGTCAGGCTTGATTGACTCATTCTTAGACAATATGTTATATATATTTTAATTGCCACACACTTATGACTATTGTTAGTTTTAGCTAATCTGTTTTGTGGCAACAGCACAGAAATGCAGGTTCTTGTATAGTAGTCATGCCTCTGCTTTGTTACATTTAAATCAGGTAGTTCAGCATGTATGTAGTTAATGGTGTCAAGAATATATCAATTAATAACTGTTAAAATTCTATATTTAATGAACAATGGTTTACAATGTGTCCTATTATCTACCTTAGCCATTACTCTGATTGCTTTCTTCTGGATCATAATAATTTCATTTATTTTTCTGCTGTATCCCCAGAGTATTAACCCATACCTTAAAACAGATTGAAAAAAGGCAAAGTACGCTGTCCTTACAGTCTCAAATGTCTCACAACATATCAGTCTCTTCAACAAATATATAGCTCTTGACAACCTAACCACTATGTATCAAAATGAGAGTTCCATGTTAGACTGTTGTCAAGTATGATACCTAAAAACTTTGCCTATTATTTTTCTATTTTTGTAGTCTTTGGTAGACTGAACCATATATTCTGGGTCTTTTCCTCGTTTAATAGTAGACCATTTGCATTAAACCATGATGTTGCATTTTCTTTTGCCAATTTCATACCATTTACAAGGTTATCAAATACGTGGTTTACCAGAATGAAATTTTCACTCTACAGCGGAGTGTGTGCTAATATGAAACTTCCTGGCAGATTAAAACTGTGTGCCGGACCGAGACTCAAATTCGGGACCTTTGCCTTTCGCGGGCAAATGCTCTACCAACTGAGCTACCCAAGCACAACTCACGCTCCATCCTCACAGCTTTACTGGTGGAAGTAAAGCTGTGAGGATGGAGCGTGAGTTGTGCTTGGGTAGCTCAGTTGGTAGAGCACTTGCCCGCGAAAGGCAAAGGTCCTGAGTTCGAGTCTCGGTCTGGCACACAGTTTTAATCTGCCAGGAAGTTTCACATGGTTTACCGATAGAAAAGTCGTATCACCTGCTTACATATATGTCTTTACCTCTTATTTCCTGGTAAGTCATTTATGTGTACAAGGAAGAGAAGTGGTCCCAATATAGATCCCTGCAGCTCTCAGTGATGAACCTCGAGTGTGTTTGACAGATGACTTCCTGAACTCACCACCTGTTTCCTTTTATTGAGATATGGTTTGATGAGTTTTAAACTTTTATCACATATTCCATAGTACTGAAGCTTAGAGAGCAAAAGTGAGTGGTCAACACAGTCAAAGGCTTTGCTCGGATGACATAGGATTACCTGTGTGTGAGCATGGTCCTCGAATGCTGCTAAAATGTCTCTGACTAAGAGCTCTATGGTTTGTATAGCTGAACTTCCTTTCCTGTAACCAAACTGTGATGCACTTAACATATCATTTAGTTGTAGGTACATGTACATCTGCTGACATATTACGCCTTCAAAGACTTTTCCTAGTACTGGAATTAGTGAAATTGGTCTGTAGTTTGCATGATCTGATTTGATACCCTTCTTAAAGACTGGAGTCACCTTGGATAGTTTGAGAGCATCAGGAAAACCCCTTCTATGGGACACAGGTTTATAGAATATGTTAACGGTGCTGCAATGTAATGTACAATTACTTTCAATAGATTGTTTGACATATTAAAAATGTCTGTACTGTATAAATTTTTCATTTCTTTGACTATTTTAAGAACTTCATGTTGGCGTACCTCTTTAGTGTTTCAATGATGATCTGCCCCTATTATGATTTAGGTATGCACTCTTAAGATAATCTATATATGTTACATTGGGTTTACTGATCAACTTTTTGATATCATCAGCACAGCTTACAAAATGTTTGTTGAATGTATCTGCTGGTATTGGGACTGTCTTGTCAAAGTTTCTGACTTCATCTTTAACAGCATTAATTACTGACCAGGGTGTTTTGCATTGGTTTTTACTATTTTTTAAGAGATTTGTGTTGTATCTTTGTTTTGCCAATTGTAACTCTTTCTTATACAGTTTCTTAGTGGTTTTTTCGAGATCCTTAATTTCATTTGATCCCGCCAGGAAGATGCAAAAGTCCTTTTTGCTCATGAGGAAATTTTTCTTGACTCACTTATGTAGCAGCACTGAATTTTGCTCCTGGTTTTATTGTACAATTAAAATTAAAATTCTGACTGCTTGTACACCGAAATTCAGTGGCTATATTTCGTCCTTGGGTGTCGGCATACAGATCAATTTTACCAGTACTTGCTGTTCTGAGATTACCTGTTTTCTGCCTACCTTTGCAGTATGCAAAGCCTTGTTTGGCACTATTTATTACGTCTTTTTTTGTTAACATTCGTCAATATTGTCTCAGTAGAACAGCTTAACGGTTGAAGATTTTTTGTGACCACTTTCGCATATGATCTTTTACTAAACTGTTGCTGAAATATTCAATGTTTTACCTCATTCAAGACGTCGTTTGGTTTTCCACATGGTACACTTGACTGTTAACAACACTGCCACAATCCGTAGTCGAAAGAGCTTGAAAGTAATTTTCATTCAATACATTTGTGTTTCTTTCGGCGTTTCCTGTATCTTGTATTATTGTTTGCATCTTTTTACTTCACTTCTGTCCAATTCTCCAACATATTTGTACATTCATGGCTCGATTTTGTCATGTTCCATTCACTTTTTCTTCTTTAAGTTTCTTGATATCCATCTTCAAGGAACTGATAATAAATTGTAAACTAGACACACATTCGATAAGCTTAGTAATTTCATCCTTACAGCTGTCACAATTTCTCTTTTTCACAGCAAAATTCACACTTTTTCTCAGAGACACACATCGAATTTTTACACTAGCCACCACCTTGTTAAGAGAAAAATGAGGGTAATTTAGAGAGACCTCAAATACCTGTAGGAGTTTTGCTACCAGTTTCTGATAATGAATGCAATAATAATCAAGGTGAGGGTGGTATTAGCTATTAAGAAGTTGAGAATAATGTGTTATTTGAAAAAGAAGGTCACGGGGGATTCCTTACATCTTTGTTTATGCCCCTGCCACAAAGATCATATCCCTGTGGAAAACCCAGGTGCAAAACCTGCCCAGTCCACCCGCTCAGCACTTCCTATTCCAATCCTGTGACAGGTTTATCCTAACCCATCAGGGGCCGGCCACCTGTGAAAGCAGTTATGTCATTTACCAGCTCTGCTGCAATCACTGCACAGCTTTTTATATTGGTATGACAACCAACAAGCTGTCCCCCATGGTGGCACAATACGCACCCGAATATAACATGCCTGATTTAATGGTTGATTCACTTCTAGAGCCAATCCGTTCCTCCACCACCAGGTTTTCTGAACTGTGCAGATGGAAGTTATCCTTGCAACACATTCTCCACTCCCATAATTATCCCTGCCTCAACCTATGGCAACATACTGTCCCTACACCTTCCATCCAACAGTTTCCACCCTCACTGTCCTATCATCTCCTCTCCTTTCTCATCTCCCACCCTGTTTATTTGCTGCTCTCTGCCAACACATCTGCCCGTCTTTCTCCACTTCTCTACTTTTTTCCCCGCTTTCCTGCCCCACAAAGTCCTGATGCTGTGCCTGTTGATATTCCAGTCCCTGCACACTCCACCAGATGGCATTTCTCTCTCTCCCCACCCATACACTTCTATCCCTTCCCCTTCCAGATTGCTGCTTGAATCCCATACTATAGTTGTATTCTGGCCTGAGATGCAGGTGTTGGTGGTTGTGTGCATGAGGTGTGCTTGCCTGTGTGTATGAATGGTGTGTGTCTCTCTTTTTATAGATGAAGGCTGTGGCTGAAAGTGTTATGTAAGATTCTTTTCATTGTGCCTGACTGCAACTTAATGTGTCCTCTTTATGGTAAGTGGCAATCTGTCTTTTCCTACACTGTTGATATTCCTACCTGGAGTTTCCATTGTTTGACTTTCCATGTTGTTGTTATTCCATCCTGGATTTTTTTCTTGAGGGAGGTTCTTTCAACACTGGAAGTTCATTCAGTAAATTGGGAATGCTGAACGGAAGGCTCAGTAAGCTTATTTCATCAATATGTCAGGCCCAGTTCTTAATAAAATGAAGCAAATTTTGTGTGGGCATTTAAACATAAACTTTCTGATTCAATCTCCAGAGGAGAGAATGTTTATGGATTTATCTGAATCTTACAACCTGCTACAGTCTACTTCACAATGATAGACATTATCTTCATTGCTTGGTCTCTTGCCGGTGCACACAGTGTGAGAAAAATTAGAAATGGTATGTTACATCATGAGGCATAGACAGTAATACTGAAAGGAACATGTGGACTACTCAGTGATGAAAGAAATGTGTTTAAGTTGTTTTACACTGTGTAGTCATTAACAAATATATATTATTAATCTGAAACATAAAGTTCTTCCACTATTTAATTCTCTCAATAAACTCACTGAATTTATGAATCCACACCTTGGAGTCACATTACAAATATAATTTCTTCTTGTCAACCATTGAAATGGTAGAATATATTAACAAAACTATTTATTTGCACATGAAAAACATGATGCATAAGTATTACATTCAGTCTACACCATGGGCTAATCTGCGATGAACAAATTCCACTGGTGAGGCACTTTCGGTCAAATTATAGAGACCACAGCTTACAAGACAAAAATGAAACTCTTTTAGTTTAAATGATAGCATTCAGACCTACCATATGTACAGAGATATTAAAAGCAATTTTAACTACGAAATTACAGATATCAATACATTAATGAAATCATTCAACTCAGCTAAAGGGTAGTAGCTATGTAGAAAATTTACAGCATTTTGAAATAAGGTGTGAAAAGCAAAGGACAAGTTAAATATGTATTTTGATTGTTGTGTTCAATCACTCTGCAAATATTGTACATCATGCAGTGCACAACATGACATCAATAACAAATGTACTGAAATAATATATGCAGAATGTAAATCACATTCAAATATAAATAATTTATTTATCAATGAAACATTAATCCACTGCAAATAATTTATTTTCTATAAACTGCACATAAATAACATAGTTTCTTCAGGAATAAAATAACTAACACAAAAACAAGAAAAAGTATGTAATTGTGACAATGCAGGGAATGTTTTTATAAGCGTAAAGGAAATATGGTTCAATGAATACAAAGTTTACTATCTGTTGCACATAACAGTGTGAGTAAATATGTAAAGATGTCACAGCATGAACATAACACCAGATATAAATAATGATTCAAGACAAAAACACATAGTATTTAATTTGAGGAGAGTTACACGTGGCATTTGCAGTTTATGAGATAATTTCAGAATAAATTATGTCAGTTCCATACAATACCACAATATAAACAACTACCAGTTAACTATTCATCTTACATGAATGTTGTGCTCCTTATATACACAAAATTGTATGTAATTAATAAAATATTTAAAAATATCTGTATATCTGCTGTAGGTCTTTTTAGGTAGAATGGACAGCAAGTAACCGGAAGTATCAGCTGTGAAGGCTTGTATTGTATGATTAGTATACATATCTGTTACAGTGCCTCTCTCGTTGGTTCATTCCAACATTTCTCTAATGTAATAATTAACACCTAAAAAACATTTTTAAATATTTGGCAACAGTTACAATTGGTGATTACTAAACAAATCCACATATTATCAACCTGAAAAGAAGTTCATTGCATTTTTTAAGTCATCAAATAATAAGGTGAAAACAACTGCTAACAATTTTGTTCATGAAAATACATGAGGGCTTTTTTCTTTTTATGATAAGTGCTCACAAGAAAATTATTTTCACATCAGTTCCAATGATTCATTTGTGCAAGGAAGTAAAACTAGTGTGAAATACCATTAATTTTTCCTTGATGAAACACCAGTTACATAATAAGTTACAGGTACGCCTGAGAAGTGTTTTACAGAGCCACAAGTGGAACCCATTAACCAAATAAAATAGTCAGAACTGAAGATATTGTCTTTTACAGGATTAAAAAAGTAAGCATAAATAATATTTACATGTACAAGGTTTACAATATGTACACAGCTGAGTATAAAGTAATGAATGGACTTGTGATAAAAAACAATGCTTTTAAAATAATTCTTTTCTACAAGGAAGCACCAGTCATCACTTAGACATTAATAATAAGAACTGATAACTCTGAAGGCAGAGATGACATGTATAAATAAAATAACATATTTCATTTACTTGTAGCTTACTATGTGGACCATACGATGTACTACTGATGACAGTAAAATACAAAAACTTTTATCTTTGTGGCAAAAAATAGTAAAAATAAGAATTCTATTTTGGGAAGGGGAAGATAGACCAAAGTATATACAACAGTAAATTCAGTGTGATTCAATACTTCAGCATACATACATTTCATAAACTTCAAGAAGCCATATACAACAAACAAGTATTTAAAATGATTCCAGATGATAATATAATAGCTGGGAGAAATTTGAAAGATTGTGAGAAAGAGACAGTGTTCCTTGACAGGAAGCACTTTTTTACAACCAAAAACCAAAGGAAATGAGTGGAGAGGGGGGAGGGGGGGTGGCAGTGGCAGCAGGTATTTGTAGTAAAACAAGAGTAATGTGAGTAGATAATAGTACAGATGGTGAACAAATGCACAAAGCTCATAAGTACAATGTAGCATGAGGAATATATGAGAAATTGTTCAGCTGAGGAAACAATTAAGGAAATTAGAGAAACTTATTAATACAAACACTAGAATATTTAGAAACTTAATTAATGAAAGGGCAGTTTGGAGAAAGAAACAATAATACAGTGACAGCAATAAAAATGAGATTAATCATCCAAATCCAATTGGAAAACTGAGGAAATATGTACAAAATGAACATTACAACAATGACAATAATATGAAAAGGAAAACCGCTACTCACCATATAGCAGAGATGCTGAGTCACAGATAGGCACAACAAAAAGACCATCACAAACTGAGCTTTCGGCCAGTAAGGCCTTTGTCAAAAATAGACAACTTCTTTTTGGTTGTGCCTATCTGTGACTCACCTTCGCCACTATACGGTGAGTAGTGACTTTCCTTTTCATAATATTGTTACATTCCATCCTGGATTTTCTATTGTTTGACTATAACAATAATATGCACATGAGTTGCAGAAGGAAGGAAAACAATAATATGAAAGCAAAAATAGTTGAAACACAACTAAATATAAAGCAAAAATAAAAAAAGAGATAAAACAAAAGAAAAAAAAACATTATGATAAGGTAGTTGTACAACACAGTTAAATGGCTGTAAATGTAAATTGTAAGGATGAGAAAAAGGAATAAAAGGAGTGGTATGTGGCATGGAAGATGTTGGCACATTAACGCTTGGGAACATTTGGAATCTTGAACTTCTTTTATTAAGTTGATTTGGGCACCAAGAGTATGAGGTTATCTTACACAGATACCAGCACAGACAAAACAAAAATTAATCATAAAGGAGCATTACTTCCAATTTTGTTAGGAAAGTATTATCGCCTCATGTATTATCTATCACACAAAGTCTATGACACATTCAAGACAAAGTGCAGGATGACTTACTTTAAATGTACTTCCACAAAAGAAGTGAGGCAGACTATGAGTAAATCTAAATGATGTAGAAATAATCATATTAGTTAACCTTTGAGTAAAAGAAGAGTATCCATTCACGTAAATCACTAAGTCTAGTATCACACCTTTCCCTTTGGATAGGAACGGAGAGAGCGCTTGCATTTTACAAAGTCAATATTATTTCATATGACAAGAATTCAGTCAAGTGGGGGAAAAGCACAATTGGTGTTAAGAGTGTGTCAAGCTCAACAGATCATTGATTATGGGGAATAGTAGGTGGAAAACAGATGATTCATAAAGAAGATGGAAATACTCAGTTTTCAAGATTCGTAAGCCCCTTCATCTGGAGCAATACGACGAACTCAAGAATAAACAAAAGAATAAGTGATGGTAAATAAGACAAAAACGACACTGTTATTCAATGTTAAAGATCAAAGAGTGCGAGGGTGAAAGGCGTCTGTCACATAGAAGATGCTTCAAATATGCTAGTATACTGTTTGCCATTCACATACAACTGATCATTAATGTATTAAAGGTATATCACACTGATTTTCTCCTTACGTGTGGGTGCTGATAAGGAATAACACATAAATATGTTTGTGAAAATCACATTTAATATTACACATCCAAGAGCAGTGTACATGAGATCACTGGCGATCAGGACGAAATACCATGTTACCAAGCCTAATGCAAACAATGTAGCCTGGGTTGTAACAAAACAAGCACTTTGGCAAAAGGTCCTTTCAGTTGGTTGTAGCTGCTAATAAGAGTGATTTCACATGACAAAAATATGTATTTACTGGCAATTTTATATTATGTACTGTGGGAACAGTTTATCTTTACTACACAAGCATTCCAGTCAGAATTCATAGTTATCAGGAAAGAACATGATTTTGTGGAAACACTAAAACAAACACAAACAGGATTTTTTTTACACTGTATGTGCATTTCCTCTAAAATTGCACATGTGAATATGTCATGATTTTGTGGAAACACTAAAACAAACACAAACAGGATTTTTTTTACACTGTATGTGCATTTCCTCTAAAATTGCACATGTGAATATGTCAATGTCCCAAAATAATGTTGAAAGATAATACCATACTTCAACACAATAAATGAAATAGACTACAATGACAAGTCAGATACTCTATGGCTGTCTTTCAATTCTGATGGTAACAGAACACTTCAGATGTATGCACAGTTGAGGAATAATTTTTATGTGATTCCATCTCATTCCATAACAGTGCAATGAAATACTGTTTTTCTTGATTATTTGAGCATTTTTTCCAGCAACGTTAATATATGGACAATATGTATAAAGTTTAAAGGTTCAGAATACATTCATGACAAATTTTTGTCTTTGCTTAACTGGAGGGCCCATTGTTGTATATATACAGAGCTTTCAGCACTGCTATCATACCAATTACAAGGCTCAAATTAGAGGACAACAGCATAGTCTCAATGGTGAACAATTTAAATTTCCTTGCATTCAACAATGTTCCATTACAGTTGAGTATTTTATTCTTATTTCCAGCTTTGAGTTATAATCTTCAAACCTCAAATGATTCTTTTCATAAGTCTTTCAAATAATACTTTAATAGCACACCTGAGAAATGTAATACTTATCCTAATTTCTTACCCATTACACATCATGGTCTTGCATATGCATGTCATCCTCACTGCCTTGTATATAAAAGTAAAGTATTTTCAGTAACTGTAATAGTTTGATGATTCACAATGGCCATTTAAACTCCCAGTAACAGTTCCATGCCACAGAACAGAAAATTTTGCATTATGGAAATTTACCTTTCTAAATGGAGATATCAGAGTGTAATGATCTCAGGCTTGCACAGACTAAAATGTCCATGAAAAGGTTTTGCCCCCCCCCCCCCCCCAATATAGGCAATCAAATTCTACTAGTAATTTTTCATTCACTCAGTCCCAATTTTTACCTAATAGTATATAGTATGCATGAAAGTTATTTCTTTTCTTTGGCACTACCAAACTTATTTTTTCAAAGGCTACCCAAAACAGCTTTAAGACTGCATTTTGTTTTATGCACTGTCAGAACAAGGGTAGCATCAAGTACCAAATGAGTTCCATTAGTTTCGTACAGTGTCCCTCACTGACCCTGTGAGAGGTCACTAAAGCTCAAGCCAAGTTCTCAGCATCTGAGTGTATGGTACTTCCTGATATTCAAGAGAACGTAGCAGCTGACAGTGTCTTCAAACTGCCCCACTTCTTAAAAACTTAGCTTTATTCAAGGTTGCTTGTTCCCTTACAACTATTTACAATGGCAGATTCATCATTCTGTGCATATCTTGCATGCCAATAATAAAAATATCTGGATGGAGCAATGCATAGAATAAGGGAAAGGCAACCACTAACATACAGCAGAGGATCAATGTATGGAGCACAGAAACATATAACAGAAAACAGAATACACACAAGTTTTCGAGCACTACCTCCTCTTCTAGCAATAGTACATACATTCACACACACCACACACGGGCGTCCTAAACATGCTATCATGGCCACGTGCAGTCTTGCCTTGGCCACAGGAGTGTGCATTTGGGTATCTGTGTGCAAATGTCTGTGGTATTATTAGAAAAAGAACTAGTGCCCAAAAGCTAGTGTGAATGCTGTTCTCTGTTATGTGTTTCTGTGCTCCACACATTGATCTGCTGTGAGTGAGTGGTTGCTTTTCCTTTATACATCTTGCTTGACATAGCACCAGTATATTACACATTGAGAGACTTTGAGATTGTGTGGGTGGGAATGTATTCTGTCAGTGTTTGTTTCCGTTCTGTTTGGCACAACATTTATTCAAGGAAAGTGGAGATATGTTGTTTGGGATCAAGATTTTTTTAAAGCTGTTTCAATGTCCTCTTTTTCTGAACGGAGAAAAAAGGTAACAGGTACGGTATGCAAGGCTAAGTATGGTTGATACTCAAATAGTTTATGGAGGTTTTAATACTGAAAATCACAAAACACTGTTTAGTAAAATGACCTGTAGTGATACTTGTCATAAATTTACTTAACTGGGCCAAAAATGGGAATATGACAAACACAGACTATTCTTCAGATTCTGTGGATCAACTTTCAGTGAGTAAAACCATAATAACACAATCAGATAATTAAATAATTAGATTCCTTTTTACATTGCATACATGAAATGGTAGAGATTCAAAAAATCAGGTACCCTGCACAATATACTTAATCACAAATATGAAACATATGCTAATATACTTTATAATTAAAAAGATAGATAGTTGTAATTATGAATTATTGACACAATTATTCAGATGTTCAGTTTCTTATAATGAAGAAGTTCATTCACAGTCACAACTGCTACCACATTTTATGTGGCGGATCTGCACACATATAAAGAAACCTAACAGCACACTTATGATCACTCAAACACATTTAATTATTTCTCACTGGCTGTTATCATAAATACAGTTTAATTGAGAAAAATAAGTGTTTTGTATAATGACTATATCGGAAAGCTCTAGGTGGAATGCAAAGAATGGAAGGAGTAAAGGTAACCATTTACTATGTAGCTGAGGTATTTTTGTATAATGACTATATCGGAAAGCACTTGGTGGAATGCAAAGAATGGAAGGAGTAAAGGTAACCATTCACCATGTAGCTGAGGTATTGAGCTGAAGACATGTACATAAACAAGACTGAACTCTTAGCTAAGTCTCTGGCTAATATTCTCTCTTGGAGCACACAATTAGGGTGCATCATCTAGCACTGTGTGTGTGTGGACGAGGGGGGAGGGGGGGGGGGAGGAAGGAAGGAAGGGGGATGCACACCTCTAAACTATAGAATAAATGATTACCTTTATTTCTTCCATTGCTTGTGTTTTATTTAGTCAAACTTTTCCTGAGTGCAGCAGAAGAGTAAATGAAAATCTGTTTAAAATTCAAGTCATTGCATTAGTAAAAGTACACAGTGCCAGTGAATATTTTACATAAAATGTAAACCTTATGAAAATTGCCTCAGCTCATTCACACTGTGCGTTCTTTATAACAATTACCACAGTTCATATTTTCATGTATCAATGAACTACAAGATCTGCATTTTTTAAATATTCAATCCAAAATTACAAAACACAGGTACAAGCTCAGATAAAATGCCAGTAAGTTAAGCAAATCAAATGTTTACTTAGTTGTTCTGAAACATTGTCATTTCCTTCTCAGCCTCTAGCCTTGCAAATATCTGCCATTAATGATTCTTGCATAATGGCAAAACATTTATGCACTTTATGCAAAGTTGTTTTTGCTTTATCTGAAAGTACCCATGAGCACGCATAACCAAAAATCACTAACTGATAAATTATCAAACATGAGTGTCCAGACAGGTTTACACCTTGCATCCAAAAAGTTCTTTGACTGGTTTTATTCCTGACATAAAAGAAATGTCAGTCAGGAACTACAGTGGCAGTTCAAACTAACAACTGCAGTGGGCAAAATTTGTCCTGCACACATTAACTCCTGAACAAAAATGATAACACTCAGATGTGTGCTACAGCCTTATTGAAATGAAAAATGCACAAAGTCTTTTCTTGAAAAAATTTTTTGCAGGTGATGTGACTTGGTGGTGGTGGTGGTGGTGGTGGTGGTGGTGGTGGTGGTGGAGGTGGGGGGGGGGAGGGGGGGGGGGAAGACAATGTAGATCACCTGAAACATTAATACCACCATCTTAATGTTTATCTAGTTTTTATTAGTCCAGTCTCAAAACGTTTTGGACTGACAGGGTACACATGTGCCAGACTGGGATTCGAACCAGTATCTTTTCTATTTGCCACCAATTGAGCCATTCAGCCCACATAAATATCAATATGACAGTATGTCCCTTTCGATTCCAAAACAGTTATTTTCATTCCAGATATGATGCTCTTATATTGTACTGTGTGGGAAAAAAAAACATATATCCCAGTAACTACAGATGGCAGTGGACTCAGATTTGCAAATTTCTCCCTGGAGCATTCTATTCTTTGTTTAGCTGTAATGGCTACCTACAGAAAACTGACTTGATGATTTTCTTTCAGCTAGAACAACTAGTATTTCTTGGAGATACCAGAAGGAGAGAGAGGAAAATATTATAAAGTTTGAATATTTGTCAATAAAGAACAGTAAAGTAAATGTAGATATATTTGCAACCACATATTATAGACAGCTAGATGAAATTAAATGTTATATTCAAAATAAAACTACAGTGCAAATAGATTGCACACCATGCTGGTGTTACTAAATACTGATGACCACCAATGCTGATTGCCTCCAACAAAATATTCTGTCATGAAGAGAATGAGATAGGGGACAGAAAAGGTATCAGAACCAGCATGATAGATCCTGTCCTTCAACAAAGTGAGGAACATTCATAATGCTTTTTAATACCTTAATGATTAGGCAATGAATTTTGAATTATACGTGAATGGCGATGACACTATAAAAATGTATATAATAGCAACACACTCAATATAAACATTGCTCAAGTGGTGTAGTTATGATAATTTCCTTTTTGTCCCACCCTCTCTTTCTCATGAACTACGTTGTGTGTGAACACACAAGTTCCCTCTCCTTCTCTGACACACACACACACACACACACACACACACACACACACACACACACACACGTACACACACACACGAGTATTTTTTTGTACACCAAATGAGGCAGAATATTACAATTTTTTTCACAAAAATAGTGTTTTTCATATAATGTAAGTCAATAGAGAATATAAAAAAATAACATTTCTACAACATCTTCAGATGCCACTGTGATGTGAAGTCTGTGAGCACAACACACAGTTTACTGTCATCCTATTCAACATTTGGCTAAAGTAACATACACTGAAGTTCTTACTATGCACATTTGGCATCTCTTCTTAGAGTTCTTCAAAGAAGGCCACACGAGCTTTTGTTGAACCTGACTTGACCTGTAAAAGGAATAGATATAAAAAGTAATACACAAGTACATCAACAAATCAGAATTTTGATACTTTTAATGTACCAAAAAATTACAACAACAACAGTAACTATTATAAGACTTGTAGACATATTTCCTAGAACTATGCTCATTGATTGTTGGAAAAATATAAAATTACAGTACTTCCAGTTAAGAGAGACTTTGTAGTGGAAATGCAATCAGTCTGCTCCTTCCAGTACTACCTTACCATGAAAACAAACTGACTGTAAGACCCAGTAAACAAAACTAAAGGTAGGTAGAACAAATTCAATTCCATGACATTAAACTATCTCTTTGTAGTGTATACAACAAGAGTAGTGTATTGCCTTTTGTATTATCCTATGTGTCTCCTATTCTGTGTTTCCCTTTTTAATGTGAAACATGAGTGTTTATAAGAAGGGACATATCATGATGAGTTCAATAGCTTATGTGACAGAATCACTTTGAAGGACTCCTAAAACATTTCACAATGAAATTGACATCAGCAATACCTAAAAAAATTGTACATAAATTAATATATGACCCGGAAATCCCCCCCCCCCCTAAGATGTTCTCCTTCTCCAATTATTATTATTATTATTATTATTATTATTATTTAATGGGATGACACAATTAACTAATTGGGCAGAAACTTTGACGGCAATGGTTTCAGTGAAGATACCATCTCGACATGCATATGAAGTTTCTCAGGAAAAACATCAACAACTTGAATCAGAATGATTTTAGTTGGATTTTACTAAATCTCCTCCTGAAAAGGGTTCTAGTGACTCAACAGCAACCACAACTCATTGAGAAATATGTGGGTAGCTGTTGACACAGCAATTATCAATATCTCTTCATAAGTTATGAGGATCCTGTATCTTCAAATGTATGTTTATTTGCCCTTTTTTATAATTCCATTCACTTAGTCTTTTGTTTGCCTACACATCAAGCTGCAGAATATTGATAGTGAGTTAGTAATAACTCATTAAATATATTCCAAGAGTTGAAAGAACAGGGTAAACTCCTCATGCTGCATGATTTTTTAAAATTACATTTCTGAATACAATATGCATTAACATTTGTATGCCTACTGTCAGTAGCAAGCTCCCACAACACACATAGAAATATGGTGTGTGTTGTGATATAGCATGAAAATCATCACTCTTTCTGACAGGATGCAATGGATTATACTTATTATTTGCACGAGGTTTTCCACAGATACATCTGTATGAAAAAATTGAATATTTAGGCGCACAGGCATTTCCACAAGAATATATTAGTTATTGACGTTCATGTATAAACATAGAGATAAATGAGAAGTTTTTTCCCATAGTTAGCTGTTCTAGTTTGTAACCTCCTTTATTGGCCTCAGTACCCGATCCCATGTAGACTCTCACAGTATTATTAAAATTAATGCAGTCTGTTTCACAGTGAATAACAGTTTTCACCCAGTGTCTAGGGAAAGGTAAGCCAGGCTTGGAACTGCAAATTGAAAGATAAGAGGGATTAGGGGGTGTAAAGAGGCATATAAACAGCCACTTTTCTCCTCATTCAATGTGGAAATGGAATAGGACAGAACATTTATAATACTGGTATGATGCAAAGCCCAATAGTTTTTCAGGATACACATTTATACACAGGTGTAAACGTAGATTTAAGTGTAGAAGGGAACTAATGTACTGCCATTTCATTGGGTGTGTTATGAGGCTTTTTTTTGTTTGTACAAGATGAAATAGTGAAGGCAGCAGAGGATCAAATACGTAAAAAGACAAGGGTTAGTAGAAATCCTTGGGTAACAAAGAGATATTGAATTTAATTGATGAAAGAAGAAAATATTAAAAAAAGCAGTAAATGAAGCACGCAAAAAGGAGTATAAACATCTCAAAAATGACATCAACAGGAAATGCAAAAAGCTAAACAGGGATGGCTAGAGGACAAATGTAGTTCACTAGGGGTAAGATAGATACTGCCTGCAGGAAAATTAAAGAGACCACCTACATGAATATCAAACCCTACAAAAAGAAGGGAAAGCAGAAAGATGAAAGGAGTATATAGAGGGTATATACAAGGGAGGACACAGATGAAGATGAGAAGGGAGATATGATGCTGTGTGAAGAATTTGACAAAGCACTGAAAGACTTAAGTCCAAACAAGGCCCCAGGAGGTGACAGCATTCCGTTAGAGCTACTGATAGCCTTGGGAGAGCCAGCTATGACAAAAGTCTTGCATCTGGTGAGCAAGATGTATGAGACAAGCAAAACCCTCAGACTTCAAGAAGAATGCAATAATTCCAATTCCAAAGAAAGCAGGTGCTGACACATGTGAAAATTACTGAACTATCAGTTGCATAAGTCATGGTTGCAAAATACTAACATGAATCCTTTACAGAAGAATGGAAAAACTGGTAGAAGCCGATCTCAAGGGAGAGCAGTTTGGATTCCGGAGAAATATAGGAACACGCAAGGCAATATTGACCCTATACCTTATCTTAGAAGATAGGTTAAGGAAAGGCAAACCTACGATTCTAGCATTTGTAAATTTAGAAAAAGCTTTTGACAATGTTGACTGGAATACTCTCTTTTAAATTCTGAAGGTGGCAGATGTAAAATACAAGACAGCAAAGGACCTGGATGAGCAGTTGAGCGGAATGGACAGTTTCTTGAAAGGAGGATATAAAATGGACATCAACAAAAGCAAAATGAGGATAATGGAATGTAATCAAATTAAACCAGGTAATGCTGAGGCAGTTAGATCAGGAAATGAGATACTTAAACCAGTAGACGAGTTTTGCTGTTTGGGGAGCAAAATAACTGATGATTGTAAAAGTAGTGAGGATATAAAATGTAGACTGACCATGGCAAGGAAAGCTTTTCTGAAGAAGAGAAATTTGTTAATGTCGAATATAGATTTAAGTGTCAGGAAGTATTTTCTGAAAGTATTTGTGTGGATTGTAGCCATGTATGGAAGTGAAACATGGGAGATACACAGTGTAGACAAGAAGAGAATAGAAAATTTCGAAATGTGGTGCTACCGAAGAATGCTGAAGATATCACGTAACTAATGAGGAGGTACTGAATAGAATCAGGAATAAGAGGAACTTGTGGCACAACTTGACTAGAAGAAGGGACCGTTTGGTGGGACATGTTCTGAGGCATCAAGGGATCATTTATTTAGTATTAGAGGGGGACCAAGAGATGAATACACTAAGCAGATTCAGAAGGATGTAGGTATCAGTACTTATTCAGAGATGAAGAGTCTTGCACAGGATAGAGTAGCATGGAAAGCTGCATCAAACCAGTCCCTGGACTAAAGACCACATCAACAACAAGATACAATAGCCCCTTTGTGGTGTTAGGTATTCAGCGTAATATTTTTGTCCTCTCAATATGATACCAAATCACAGATAAATTGCAATCCCAAGTATGTGCCTAAAATTCAGAAAGTTTCATAGATAGTACAAAAGATGACTATCCCCAAAATGAATTTTCACTCTAAAGTGTAGCGTGCACTGATATGAAACCTCCTGGAAGAGTAAAACTGTGTGCCAGGTTGGGACTCGAACCCAGAAGCTTTGCCTTTCATGGGCAAGGGCTCTACCAAGCACAAACACTGGTAGAGCACTTTCCCTTGAAAGGAAAAGGTATCAGGTTTGAGTCCAGATCAGGCACACAATTTTAATCTGTCAGGAAGTTTCAAAGTGAACACCAGTTGATGCTTCATTGTGTAATTTTGATTAATTGTTAATCCATTGCTTGTTTTTCTTTATATATAATTTCATGCTTGGTCACATTTAAATAACTTACTTTTTAATTTCTCTTACCAAAATATGAAGCAGAAGAACATAAACAACACGCATTTAACAGTAGAAAATAGTGCATCTTCTAAATTCATGCAATGGTGTTTGTTGAAATCATTACAAAAACCCAATGAAATTTTCTTGGAAAGTCAGCCAACTAAAGTAATTAATGAGGTGATATATTTCAGAAAGTTTCTGTTTTCTGTGCATTGCTTTCTAATGAAGAATAAGACCCTTTCTGGAGTGTCACATTTCACCAGCAACTGCACTATGGTAAGTTAGAGGTTTAAGGAGATCGAATCAAAAGTGAAAACTACCTGGTAGGCTGTATGCCAAGATATTTGAGCCACTGATAATCCGCATTAAGCACATTCAACTGGGATTTTTACCACAAACTACTTACAACATAATTCAGGAAAATGCTATACCTGGTCAAAATTGATAGTGTAACAAAGATATTCTGAACTGGAGAAATGTTCAGTAATGGTGAAGCTCTCAACTAAAAATTTAATATATAAACCAGTAATGAAGTATGGCAAAATATTGACAATGGCCTTACAGAGAGAGAAAAGAAAGAGCGTAACAAATGGTAGATTACATGAAAGAGGATTACTATAAAGGAAGCCACTGGCTATTAATGTAGAGTTTTATGAGCAGAAAAACTGGCATAACATTTATTCATAGGAAATGTCAGAAAACTTATTGGTTATGGTTGAAGGCAAAATGTAAATAATAAGAAACTGAAGATTCTAAAATCTCTACATATCTACCTACTGAAACAAAGAACTGACCACAGCATCACTTAATAAAAAACCACAGACTAGTCAGGTGCAATTCACAATGACAAGGAAAAAGTTTAATTGTAAAGCCTAAAAAGCAAGGAATATTAACAACATAGGAAAAGACAGGTGCTACTTATCGTAAAGAAGACACATCAAGTTACAGACAGGCACAATTAAAAGACACTCACAAAAAGCTTTTGGCCACAGCCTTCATCAGTAAAAGAGAGGAGACACACACACACACACACACACACACACACACACACACACACACACACACACACCTCAATGCACACATAACTGAGAAATCCAGCATCTCAGGCAAGAGCAAAGTAAATTTAAATGGCCACTTCACTACCCGAACCATCAGGATCATTCCCTACATCACCAGCTTTCCCGAAAGGCGCAGATAGGTGTTATCCTTATAACACATTCTCCACTCCCATAATTATCCTGGCCTCAACATACGGTAACATACTGTCCCCACACCCTCCATTCAACAGTTTCCACCCCTTCTGCCCTATTATCTCCTCCTCATTCTCATCTCCCACCCTGTTCATTTGCAGCTCTCTGCCAACACATCCGCCTGTCTTTTCCTGCTCATCTCCTTTTTTCCCCCAACTTCCCTGCCCCACAATCTACTGACACTGTTTTTGTTGGTAGTCTAGTTCCTGCACACTCCACGAGACAGTGTTCGTCTCTCTCTCCCCATCCATACACTACTACTCCTTCCCCTTCTCTGCCCCCTCCAGATTGCTGCTTGCATTCCCATGATGTTGCATTCTAGCATAAGATGTTGGAGTTGGCAGTTGTGTGTGTGTGTGTGTGTGTGTGTGTGTGTGTGTGTGTGTGTGTGTGTGTTTTACTGACAAAGGCTGTGGCTGAAAACTTTATGCGAATGTCTTTTAATTGTGCCTGCCTGCAACTTGACATGTCTTCTTTACTGTAAGTAGCAATCTGTCTTTTCCTATGTTGTTGATATTCCTACCTGGAGTTTCCATTGTCCACTTGTTCCACCACACTTCATTAATGGGCTGTTCTATTCTGGTCATGCAATTATCATTTATTCTCAGCCAGTTCAGACTGCAAGTACAACTAAATTTCAAAAGTGCAAAATTTTCCAATACCTATACATTGGCATCACATGAAAAGATGATCTCTTTTGCAAAAAAAAAAATAACAAAAACTGACAAGAAAGGCACAAGAAAAAATTGGAGTCAAATTAATTTCTGATGGCACAAGTAAATAGGGGGAAACTGTTACTGAAAACAGCATGCAGAAATAAAATTTCAAAATTACAATACGTATACAAATTAGTAAGTAAGTAAACAGTATGGTGCAAGTTTCACGCAAAAGTAAAAAATATCCATTAAATGGTATACCAACGTTTTTGAAAATCCAAAAGTGGCATGACTGGAAAATAACATACAATACTTAAATCTTCAAATAATAAACTATGCTTAAATTTGCACAGACAATACAAGTAAGGATAGCAAAAATATCACTGTAAAAGCAGAAGTGAAAATGAAATATCAATGAACAAGATTGCTTTGGGGGATAAAAATCTACTAACTAAGAAAAAAGGTATTTAGAACTTAAGAATGAGGTTGTTTTCTGACATTACACTTGGCAAAATAACATGAAACTCTATAAACAGATTCTGCATTTGGTACATAATGAATAAATGGACAACTGTACAGACAGGGTTTTCTTAATTTTGAATTTAGGGTCATCACAGATAAAACAAGAATAAGAATTCCACAAGACACATTACATCCAGCACTTCTCACAAGCTTATTGCAGATAATAGTTGCTACCATGTATGTGAAGTATAAACACAAAGGCATACTTGCAACAAAGTCACACTTAATAAGTAAGCTATGAGACACGAACCTTCTAGAATTAGTGGAGATGATTCAGGGAAATCATTACACACTGGCTACAATAGTCAATTGGGAATTTTACAGCACTGCTGATTATAGCCAAATAAGAATTAAACATTGAGAGGTTGTAAGAAAGCTGATAAGGCCTTCTCTCAGTCGCAACCAGTTTGTAAATGCAAAGCCAACTGTGCTGCCTGTTGTTTATGCTGCAGGTTCAGTAGCGATGTTACAGTCTGTTGTGCACTCATTATTGGAGCTGCTGAAGAAAGCACTATACTTTTGGAGACATTGGGGTTTCTTTGTGTTTATGGCCATAACCGAATGGCATCAGAGAGTTGTAAACAACAGAAAAGTTTATTTCACATACAGAAAGCAGGCACCATGATAATTTGGAAATATCTTTTAACTTGTAAGTTATTATGTAATTAATGATTTCCACAAACACTATAAAACCTGTTTAGATTAACTACCCTTCATTTTAAGGCCCTGATGTAGATATTTTGATGTGTAGTATTGTACTGAAATTCATACAGGTGTGTTGTCCTGGAGCACTATAAAATTATTATGCCAGCTAAAATGAAGTCTTTAAGAGTTCCTTCAGAGACCACAGCCTACTATGTCACATCTTTAAATATTCCTCCGTCTTTGTTTCTCAAACTACAGTGACACTTTTCACTGGTTTTCACTCAGCAAAATGCTTAAAAATGTTATATAACTCTCAAGTCACAGGAGAGATCCATTCGTAAATGCTATGATTGATACAGTTGGTCAGATGGAGCATATTTTCCTCAGGTGAAACCAGTCACTAATGAGTTGTGGGCATATGTGGATGAGACCACCAAAGCTGCACCCCTCGCCATCCAGTCACAGTGGTACACAGATGCTGTCCTGACACTAATCTGCACTCTGCCTTGGATACTGTGTTGTCTGTAAATTTAAAAGATTCTCCAGACAGATGGTGGTCTCATGACGAACCTACTTGATTTCTGACTCTAAATTCTGTGGGGTAGGTGAAGTGCTGTAAACAGTTTCTTGTGTAATGTCAACATATACTACGACATGGCAATATCTTCCTTTTGTATTAAGGTCCTATAACTGAAATTTATGTGTTTAAGAATCTGTTTCAGGGCAACCTGTCTGAATGAATTTTGCTGTCATGACTTGCAATTTCTCCACCAGTTTATAAAGCTACAGCAAATGCAGGCGCTGAATGTCAACAGCAAGAGGAGAACTCTGTTGTATTACAATTGCTATAAAGGACTTGACTTTGTTGTATGCTTTTGCAGAGTTTTTTTTTTCCAGAATATTTCTAATGATCTACAGAGTGTGTTTTCTTTATTCTATGTAGTAAGTTGCCACCACACCCACTCCCCAATCCCAAAAACCTACAAAAAGGTGCAAATAGTTAGTCACTTTGTAATGTGTTTAGTGGACTAACATTTACTGGTATCGTTTGACAATTCAATCTGCTCTCCAATGCCTGCAGCACTCTACTGGCCTCCACATCTAAGTGTTCTCCTCTAAATGCCTCCACATCTGTGTGTTCTCCTCTAAAACTTACACCTTTGCATATTATTCATTCCTATCATTCTGTTTAAATTTCCTGTTATTCTACTTACTAAATAGTGTCCAATAACTTTCAAGTTACCAGCAGAATATCGTTTTCAAGTTTATAAAATAACTTAACTGTCAAGGCCACAATTCTATAAACTTATTAGGTAAGAGACATGTACCAAGCTATCAGGCATCATCCAACTGGGAACTAAGTACATGTTGGGTCCCACAAGGTTACATTTTAAGGCCCTTACCTTTCCTTGTGTATATTAATGACCTTTCATCAGTAACATTACCATAAGCCAAGTTCGTTTTGTATGCCGATGATACAAACATTGCAATAAATAGCAAATCAAGTGTAGTCTTAGAAAGGTCAACTAATAAAATATTTGTGGACATTAATCACTGGTTCCTAGCCAATTCTTTGTCACTAAACTTTGAAAAAACACACTACATGCAGTTCAGAACTTGTAAGGGGTGTCCCATGAGTACATGCCTAACATATGATGACAAGCAGATAGAAGTAGTGGACAGTGTTAAATTCTTGGGGTTACAGCTTGATAATAAATTCAACTGGGACTTACTAGTGGCCAACTCCTTCTACTCCATAGACGAATTTTTTAATACAAACAAATGATGTGTTGTATATATTTATACTATTAGTATTGTTATTTCAGCTTAAAAAAAATAAAAAATAAAAAAAGGTGACATGTTCCACATCCACGAGGATCTCCTCAACACTGATCTATGGAACAAAAAACTAATCTAATCTAATCTAGAAGCACACCACAGAACTGCTGAAGCGTCTTAACAAATCTCTATTTGCAATGTGAATTGTGTCAGACATAGGGGATATAAAAATGAAAAAGCTGGCATACTATGCTTACTTTCAGCCAATAATGTCATATGGGATTAGTTTTTGGCTTACTTCATCAAGCCAAGCTAAAGTTTTCCAGGCACAAAAACGTGCACTGAGAGTTATATGTGATGTGAACTCAAGAACATCCTGCAGAAGCCTGTTTAGGGAACTAGGGATACTAACTACTGCTTCCCAATATATTTATTCCTTAATGAATTTTGTCATTAAAAATATATCACTTTTTCAAACCAACAGCTCAATTCATGGAATCAATACTAGAAATAAGAATAATCTTCACAATGATTTAAAGTCACTTAGTCTTGTACAAAAAGGTGTGCTTTACTCAGGAACACACATTTTCAATAACTTTCCAGCAGCCAAAAAAGCTTAACAACCAATGAAATTCAGTTTAAGAGAAGCCTAAAGGATTTATTGGTGGCCATCTCCTTCTACTCCATTGATGAATTTCTCAATAGAACCAACTCATTTGTGTATCTTCTGCACAATTTCAGTGCAGTAATGTGTTCATTGTAAATAAGCATTTAGTAGTTGTATTTATTACCTTACAAATAAATAAAAAACTATTTTTTTATTTTAAATTTAGTGCATTAGTATTTGTAAAATGATTCTTTCATACAGCGTTCATTAAAAAATGACAACCATGCCACTTGGGACCTGTGGAATAGTACATTTGCTTATTTGTTTGAGTTGTAAATATCTGTCATGTATTGTTGTTTTTCTGACATGTTCTACATCCTGGAGGACCTCCTCACTATGGATCAATTGGAATGAAAGTAAATCTAATCTAATCTGGCCTAGGAAAACAGCCATTTGCAACACATGCCATGACTAAACAACTTAGGAATGATTCAGATGAGTGCTGATAATTCTTTAAAAATGTCTGGAGCCATACTGTCTGCTCTGTTTCACACAGCTAAACAAGATGGCTCAGTGAATGATTTACACAGTAATCACCATGGATAAAAAAAGTTTCACAGATATTCAACTGAGTTAGTATTCAAGCAATTTGAGCACCAGGAAACTACTTTTTATGTCCTTTCTTGATGTTATAACCATTTATCACCATTTATAGCCATGTTGTAAGGTCTCTTACCCTTCTGAAAGAGCCCACCTTTGCCAGACAAGACAATCATCATGCAAACTTCATTCATAACAAAATTGGTCATGAACAGCTTCCACACTGGTCAGTAATTAATGATCCTATAGAATGAAAATATCCACCAGGTCATGATGCTACCTCGTATTCTTAAAGAAATGGTTGTATAGTGTTTGTTTTACAATATTTCCTGATCAATATGTTGATGCTGTCTTGGTTTATACATAAAAATATGCAACCCATCAGAGAAGGGCATCTGTTGCAAAATGGTAACAGTTTTTAAAAAATTTCAACACTTCACACAAATTCCATTAGTTTTTGTGGATACCCCATCATTAGTGTGGGTGCCAATGTCATATGCTTGGTTTGTAATTTCATATGAACACGGGAAATGTCAAAAAATGTGGGAAGAAAGTTTGGATGGAAGAGTTATACAGTGCAGAAATCAAACAATGGAAACTCCAGGTAAGAATATGAACAATTAGGAAAAGACAGATTGCTATTTACTATAAAGAAGACATGTCAAGTTGCAGATAGGTGCACTTAAAAGACACTCACATAAAGCTTTCAGCCATAGCCTTCGTCAGTAAAAACACAACAACCCCCCCCACACACACACAAAACCAACTTCAGCATGGCATTCCGGCCCAAGATGCTAGAGTTGGCAGTTGTGTGCATGTGAAATGTGCTTGCTTGCTTGCTTGTGTGTGTGTGTTGTCCTACATTGTTTATACAGTGCAGAGGCAGACAACACCAGACTGGTTTGGGAGATGAAAGCGGAATGGAATGAAGAAGACTGAGGTCTTAAAATATTGAGATGGCAATAGGAGGAAGCAATTCAGAAGCTCCAGGAAAAGAAAGCATTGGACTTTGACAGAATACCTTCTGAGACACTAAAAGCTATAGGTCCAAATTCAACAGCCAGACTGACTGAGATAATAAAAAAGAATTTATGACACATGAATCCAACCCCAAGATCTACTTAAGACCTTTCTAGTACCTTTAGCTAAAAAGTGCAGTGCAAAAGAATGCAAAGTCTACAGAACAATTAGTTATGATAGTTATGTTACAAAAGGTGTAGTTGGAGTTACTAGGGAGAACTGAAAAGAAAATTGAAGAAAATCTGGGCAAGAGCAGTCCTAGTTCAGAAAACTTGCTACAGGATGTCTGGGGTTGATTGGAGAAAGAATCAAAGAAATGAACAAGGAGGTATACATTTGTTTTATTGATGGGTAGAAGGATTCAATCGAGGCAACTAGAGTACACTGCCGAGAGTTTATAAGATGTTGGTACGGACTTTTTTTAAAGATAGGTTACAAAAGGAGCTGAATCCAAAGCAGAAAGTGACATACTAGAGAATTCGGAGATGGAAGAGATGAGCATTGGAAGGGATGTAAGGCAAGGTTTCCCACTATCACCAAAGCTGTTCAACATATACGGAGAATTGCTAAGATACACCATACAGGCCATAATTGGAGGAGAAAGGATAAAGAGTATAAATTTGCAGATGATCAAGCAATGCTGGCAGAATCAGAAGAGGAATAGTAGCTGTTGAAAAGAACTGCAAAAATGGATGAGGAAGCAGGGAAAAATATAAATACAGGAAAGACAAAAATGATGAGAATAACTAAAAGAAGTGCCAGTTAACATATTCTTATATAGAAAACTAGACAGAACAAGTGAAATCCTTTGTGGGCATGGGAGACCAAGTGAAATCCTTTGTACACATGTTAAGTTTAATGACACGTAATGGAAGGTGTACAGAAGAAATAAGGAGGAGAATACCTATGGGAAAGAGAGCTTTTGAAAAGGTGAAGCAGATACTAACATCTAGAAGAATTCACATGGTGCTGAGGGAATCATCTGCTAAATGTTATGATGGGAATGTAGTGTTATATAGCAGTAAATCATGGACAATTAAAAAGGAAGAAAGATGTATAGAAAGTTAGAAATGTGGATATGGAGAACAATGATTAGAGTTACGAGTCATAAAGTAAAGAAGAAAATATAACAGGAAGAAACAAGACTATACAAAGTGATCCACAAGAGGAAAAAACCTTGACTGGTACATAAAGCGCATAGGAATTGTCTGCAACAAAGTATGAAGAAATGAGAAGAAGAAGTAAAAAGAGAATTGGAATCATGGATGACATCAGAAATGGATGAACTCACAAACAGAGGAAGGTACATGCTCAGAATAGAATGCAAAGAAGGATGAGGAGAACAACAATATAATTGGCTCAACTGTTGTAATGGATGAGTGAAGTGTTCCAACAAAACATTTCATTTGGCCTTTATGCACTAGCAACCATCATTCACCTTAAACATCAATGAGCAACTGATATTGCAGTTTCCATTTACACACTGCAATATAAGTTTACTACTGAGACACATAAACAGCGCACCATCTATGTCATTTCAGAAATGCCACGCCCTCTTGACCCAAACATTGATGATCATCCTTTTTTGCAACTTGCACATATTCTTCCTTCTACCCATAACAGCAGTGAGCAAACTGCTTCTGGACTATCAAGCCCAATATCTAGAATTTTCTAGTCACAAGACTTACAATGTACTACAGATGTCTTGTCTAAGGGGCTTTTTCATAATTTGATTATATCACAAATATATTCATAACAATATAAATGGTGTACACCACTGGTGATTGATACAGATGTAGTAATATATGTGGCTTTACACCAACTCCACCTATAAATTATGAAGCATAGAAATAACCCACAAAGTTTCATTATTGTTCTAAATTAAATTTAAAAAAATACAACAAATAGCTCTGTGACACTTTGTACATCTACATATATACTCCAAAAACCACCATACAGTGTGTGACAGAGGGTATTTCATACCAATGATTTTTATTGTGTGTTCCATTCCATTAGCACATTGTGCAAGGGAAAAATTACTGTTTATGTGCCTCTCTATGTACATTATTTTCTGTTACTTATTCTGATAATCCATAGATAAGATACACAATGGTGGTAACGTAAGAGTTCTTTGAATACAGGTACACTAAATTTACCCAACAAGGCTCACGAGAACTACGTCATCTTTCTCCCATAGCACATCATCTCGAGATTTTTTTTTTTTATATACACGATGTTTGGAGCATACGTACAGATATTTTTATTGGTATCTGAGGACAGAGCACTGAACAACATTACACAGTATTCACTTCATTTCTAGACTAATAATTCTAGCTATTAGCAGTAGCATGTTTTTAGGTTGGTTAGTAAGTCAAAGTACGTGTGACAACATCAAGCCATTAATGCTCATCTTCCCCAGGGCAGCATGTCAGGTGTTGAAGAGTGGACACAAAATGGTTAGTCTGTAATGAAATGCGTAGACCACTTAATGGTGCAGTTACGACCATGAAGAAAACATAATTTAATACATTATGTGATATGTTTGCAGGAAGACTAATTAGATACAGAGAGAAAACAACTAATGCACTGAATTGGGTACATATTAAGGTACCAATGAACACAATATCTGCACTTAAATCCCTCACACCCTGTATATTCAAATGAAAATATGTGGTTCCAGAGATCTTTTCAAGTCTTAAACATCTATGATATATGGGGCGTTCAGTTTATCTGAAGACAATGAAATATCTCAAAAACAACACATTTGGATCCAACACATTTATAATGAAAATTTGTTTGCCTCAGAGGGGACATCCAATGACACCAAACTGAACAAGGTGAAGCCTCCCATGGCGCAGATGATGCAGACTTTGCATGAATAGAGGAAGAATGAAATGGCCTGAATCAGTCAACTACAGATGTAGGTGTTAGTCCAGTTAAGAAACAGTGGTCAGTGAAGTCGAGTCATAAGCTCTATGCATCAAGAAAGTGCAGAGAAATTACTAAAGCTATAGATGAATACACTACAGCAAAAATGACCACAATCTTCAAAGTAGAATTTCCATCTTCAGATGAAAATGAACCAAAGCACTCTTGCATCTCTTGATAGGAAGTTTTCACAAATATCAATTCAGATGTTGAATACTGTGCATCTTACAGTGAAAATGTGCAAGTGTTAACTATTATTTCAGAGACAGTTTCAAAGAAAACAATCTTGAACCACATTCCATCACTATCGAAGTAAATGGTAAACAAATCAAGAAATCTGAGGTCTGTAAAAGGAGTCTTTGGAAGACCAGATCCTTACTATGGTCATCCTGTAGAAACAGCAAGTTCAAATAGTGCAGTCATTTTATCTTCTGGAATATAAATGGGACTGTTCTCGCCAGAGTGCCAACAAAAAAGACACTATAACTGTAACAGTTGAAGGTCAAAAAGTTGTGAAAGTGAAGAGGTACATGACTTGCAGTATTAAAGAAACTTTTGCAGTTCATAAGAGCAACTATACAACTTCACATATTGGAAGATCAAAATTTTATGCACTAAGACCTAAGTGGGTAGTCCCATACCCACCTAGAGAAGTCTGTTTATGTGTGTACTGTGCAAATTTTGAACTCTTGTGTGGTAACTTTGAAGAACTTACTGGAGCATGTGACATATGGCACCTTGGTTGGGTGTGTGAAGTCATTAGTAGTCTGTGATGTAAAGCGAGAGATTTCTTTGTTTCAAGAATGTGGTGACTGCCCTGGAAAGGGAGGACTGTCTTTACAGACAATTGGCCTGGAAAAAGTAGCAGAAAACTCTGCAGAAATTACATATGCAACAAGGGAGGAAAATAAACTAGTTAAGGAAACTGTTGCCTTTGACAGTTTCATTGATGAACTTTGTAAATGGTCAATGAAAGCAGTAACACACCAGCATCTGAAGAAATTGCAACAACAACACACTGCAGAAGTGAAAGGTTGTGTACAGGCTGAAGAACTATGTTTAGTGCTTCACTGTGATTTTGCTGAGAACTGGTCTGTAATTCTCCAACAAGAAGTACAAGGGTATCACTGGAGTAGTGACCAGGTTTCAATTTTTACAGGAGTGACATATTTTCAAAACAAGACCACAAGTGTTGTCGTTAAAGGTGATGAAACAGGACGTGACACAGGACGTGACTCAGCACATGCTTTGCTAGCAATGCGCAAAATTCTTCAACTGCAAACAGAGACAGAGAAGATCATCATTATTTCTGATGGTGCTCCTAGTCATTTAAAAATCGTTACCAGCTGTTTGAATTGAGTGAGCTACTTGTGCCACTTGACTGGGCATAGTGTGCTACTGGTCACACGGGAAGGGGCCTTGTGATGGTGTAGGAGGCCTGCTGAAGCAACATGCTACAAAACATAATATTTCCAGAACAAATGCAGCTGTGATTCAGAATGCTGAGTATTTTACGAGAGTCGTGTAATCTTATACATCGGCAGCCCTCATTCTTTTGTCCAAAGACGAAATCGAAGAATTCTGTGAGCAGAAAAAAGAAGAATGGTCCAAATAAACTACTCCTTTGATAGGAATTCTGAAAACACATTTCTGGATTCAAAGTGATGGACGAACTCATACTGTACGCACTTTAAAGAGCAAGAGAGAAGAAATTTTGTTCTTTCGGCTAGCACCTCAGAAACAGCAGGATAATATTCAGATTCACAACCTGAGAAGGGGGATGTTTGTGGCGTGTGTGTGTATGACTGTGGCAGGGGGATTGCAGAGATTACAGACACCATTTGTAAGTTAAACAAAACTGTAGTGAACTTTATGCTATCACATGGACCAGCTGTTAGATATAGGTTTCCAGCCGAAGGACAGCAACAATGCCATCAGTGCTAACTTCCTGTTCACAATGTTTTGAAGACTGTAAGTGCTCCAGTTCCTATTGGTTCAACAGGAAGGCATCACCCTATATCAAAGGAAGATACTGAAGCAGTGGAACACATTTTTAGTTCATTGACTGGCTAATTTCAGTACAAAACAAAGTGCACAGAAGTTGTATAAATTTAAACCTTACATTTTGAAACCATTTAAAATGCTTGCAAAATGAGTCTCTTACTCATCTTCAAAAACTAAAATTATGTTAAATCAGGCTAGGATTTGATTTTTATGAGCCTGTTATGTGATAATGGGGTAATAAAACAGGTTTTATGTATGTCAAAAATTTCAACTGTTTATAAAAGCCTGTTCAATGTGAAAGTGGAAGCTGTTCTTTTTAGGGAATGTAGAACTATGTGGTACTAATCAACAGAAAAAAAAAATTAAAATTTTATGCACTGGCATTTCTCATCACCACCACCATCATCATCATCATCATCATCACCACCACCACCACCACCACCACCACCACCACCATTTAAGACTGGTTATGCCTTTCAGCGTTCAGTCTGGAGTGTAGCCCCCCTTATAAAATTCCTCCATGATCCCCTATTCAGTGCTAACATTGGTGCCTTTTCTGATGTTAAACCTATTACTTCAAAATTATTCTTAACTAAATCCAGGTACCTACTCTTTGGTCTGCCCCGACTCCTCTTACCCTCTACTGCTGAACCCATGAGTCTCCTGGGTAACCTTGCTTTTCCCATGCATGTAACATGACCCCACCATCTAAGCCTGTTCGCCCTGACTGCTACATCTATACAGTTCATTCCCAGTTTTTGTTTGATTTCCTCATTGTGGACACCCTCCTGCCATTGTTCCCATCTACTACTACCTGCAAGCATCCTAGCTACTTTCATATCCGTAACCTCAACCTTGTTGATAATGTAACCTGAATCCACCCAGCTTTCACTCCCATACAACAAAGTTGTTCGAAAGATTGAACGGTGCACAGATAACTTAGTCTTGGTACTGACTTCCTTCTTGCAGAAGAGAGTAGATCATAGCTGAGCGCTCACTGCATTAGCTTTGCTACACCTCGCTTCCAGTTCTTTCGCTATGTTGCCATCCTGTGAGAATATGCATCCTAAGTACCTGAAACCGTCCACCTGTTCTAATTTTGTTCCTCATATTTGGCATTAAATCCGTTTATATTTCTTTCCCACTGACATTCTTTCGTTTTGGAGATGCTAATCTTCATACCATAGTCCTTACATTTCTGATCTAGTTCTGAAATATTACTTTGCAAATTTTCAATCGAATCTGCCATCACAACTAAGTCATCTGCATATGCAAGACTGCTTACTTTGTGTTCACATATCTTAATCTCACCCAGTCAGTTTATTGTTTTCAACATTTGATCCATAAATAATATGAGCAACAGTGGAGACAGGTTGCAGCCTTGTCTTACCCCTGAAACTACTCTGAACCATGAACTCAATTTACCGTCAACTCTAACTGCTGCCTGACTATCCATGTAAAGACCTTTAATTGCTTGCAAAAGTTTGCCTCCTATTCCATAATCTCGTAGAACAGACAATAACTTCCTCCTAGGAACCCGGTCATATGCCTTTTCTAGATCTATAAAGCATAGATACAATTCCCTGTTCCACTCATAACACTTCTTCATTATTTGCCGTAAGCTAAAGATCTGGTCCTGACAACCTCTAAGAGGCCTAAACCCACACTGATTTTCATCCAATTGGTCCTCAACTAATACTCGCACTTTCCTTTCAACAATACCTGAGAAGATTTTACCCACAACACTGATTAAACAGATACCTCTGTAGTTCTTACAATCTTTTCTGTTTCCATGTTTAAAGATTGGTGTGATTACTGCTTTTGTCCAGTCTGATGGCACCTGTCCCGACTCCCAGGCCAATTCAATTATCCTGTGTAGCCATTTAAGACCTGACATTCCACTGTATTTGATGAGTTCTGACTTAATTTCATCCACCCCAGCTGCTTTATTGCACTGCAATTTATTGACCATCCTCTCCACTTCCTCAAATGTGATCCTATTTCCATCATCATTCCTATCCCCTTCTACCTCGAAATCTGAAACATTACTGATCGTATTCTCACCTACATTGTGCAACTCTTCAAAATATTCCCCCCATCTGCCCAAGGCATCTACAGGATTCACCAGCAATTTTCCTGACCTGTCCAAAATACTTGTCATTTCCTTCTTACCTCCCTTTCAAAGACTGCTAATTACACTCCAGAATGGTTTTCCAGCAGCTTGACCCATAGTCTCCAACCTGTTTCCAAAGTCTTCCCAAGATTTCTTCTTGGATGCTGCAATTATCTGTTTGGCTTTGTTTCTTTCTTCAACATAAATTTCTCTGTCTACCTGAGCTTTAGTATGTAGCCATTTTTGATAAGCCTTCTTTTTCCTTTTACAGGCTGCTTTGACTGGGTCATTCCACCAAGCTGTTTGCTTCATCCTACTTTTACACACTACTGTTCCAAGACATTCTTTAGCCACTTCTAGTACTGCATCCCTGTGCCTTGTCCATTCCTTTTCCAGTGACTGTAATTGACTACATTCAACTAACTGGTACCTTCCTGAGATCGCTGTTATGTACTTGTGATTGATTTCCTTATCCTGAAGCTTCTCCACTCTTATCCTCCTACATATGGACCTGATCTCTTGCACTTTCGGCCTCACAATCCCAATTTCACTGCAGATTAAATAATGATCAGTGTCATTCAAGAATCCCCTGAATACACGTGTGTCCCTCACAGCCTTCCTGAATTCCTGATCTGTTATTGTATAGTCAATGACAGATCTGGTTCCCCTGCCTTCCCAAGTATACCGGTGAATGTTCTTATGTTTAAAAAAGGAGTTTGTGATTACTAAGCCCATACTGGCACAGAAATCCAAGAGTTGTTTCCCGTTCCTGTTGGCCTCCATATCCTCTCCAAATTTACCCATAACCTTTTCATACCTTTCTGTTCAATTTCCAATCCTGGCGTTAAAATCACCCATGAGTAGAACACTGTCCTTGTCTTTTACTCTAACAGCTACATCACTGAGTTCATAAAAACTATCCATCTTATTTTGATCTGTCCTTTCACAATGTGAATATACTGACACAATCCTAATTTTCTTGCTAGACACGGTCAAATCTATACACATCATTCGTTCGTTTACATACCTTATTGCAACTACGCTGGGTTCCATTTCTTTCCTGATGTAAAGCCCTACACCCCATTGTGTTATTTCTGCTTTGTCTCCTGACAGGTAGACCTTGTATTCTCCCACTTCCTCTTCTTTCTCACCCCTTACTCGAGCGTCACTAACAGCTAAAACATCCAGCTCCATCTTACTTGCAGCCTCTGCCAGCTTTACCTTCTTCCCAGAGTAGCCCCCATTGATATTAATAGCTCCCCATCTCATTACCATTTGTTTGTCAAGTCGTATCTTAGGAGTCCCTGGTTTGTCAGTTAGAGGTGAGACTCCGTCACCTCCAAAGGTCCGAGGCATTTTGCTCTGATTGTTGCCAGCATCATATTTAAAGTACCAGGGAAGCAGGTTGCTAGCCTCACTTGCCCCGAGTCCCATTGGGTTTTACCCCTAACGGCTGAGGGACTAACTGGTGGATTTGGTAGTCTTTGCCGTAGGAGCACAAAGGTGACCACGACTCAGAATATGTCTGAGATGCCCAGCCTTATTCCAAAGTAACTGTTATCCCGACTGTCGGGACCACTTACTTGGCCACTCATACGTTGCCTGTGGTTCATGAACTAGGATATGACTACAGGAACCCACACCACAGACCACACTGGCATTTTTGAAAAATAAAATAAAATAAAATAAAATAAAATTTTTCCACAAATTATAAAAAGTTCAGAACTTTTACATATAAGTCCAAATGGAGAATTCCTTTGTAATCATAAAGCAATTATCTTTCAAATAAAAAAACCAAGAAAATATCTACAACTGTTCCAGAGATATGGCATTTTAAAATATTTTACCAAAATTCGTATCTTCAAAATGGTAAACGCAGTGGCATTTTTGGAGGGCTGTACCTATAAGCAGAATTTTTTTGGAGAGTGTAGCAGTATAAGTCTTTGGAACAGTGTCTGAATGGTACCATTAAACCAGGCTAGGTCTTTGTCACTTTTTTTAAACTTTACTTGGGATGTATTTATCCAGGCCTTGGTTTGTAACATTTTTTAGCTTTAACCATAATTGTTCTGTGTTTGCCAGATCTCAACTACATGTTCTCAGTCATCCTTTAATAAACTGACTCACTCACACAGTTTGACCGAAAGTAAACACTCACCTAGCTTTGTTGACGACCTATTTGCCATTGGTGAACCTCTCAAAAAAAGACTGGCCTGTTTGTAACTAGGAGGTCTAAAATATTTCTCTTGTGTGAATAATCAGATTGTTGTTCTTGGAAGTTGTTAGACAATGTGTTCATAATTACTTTGCCGATAATGTATGATTACTTTCCCCAGTTGATACTGAATACGTTAATAACACAGCTTGCTACTACATTATATTCCGAGTATTTCTCAGCTACTGACTTTGGCTCTCCTTGAATGACTGTATGACCAATGTGTCTGAATCTGGCAGTCAGCAGAAACATCTATCTGGTAATCAAAGTCCACCAATCCTAGTTACTCTTGTCCATACTAGTCCACAATCGGAATTGTTTGCAGATCGTTTGGGCTCAGGCTTGTTGTGGTTGCTACATATAATCCTCCTCCTTGAGTCAAATCTACACACATCAAAAAAAGTTTCGCATCACCCCGGTTCCAAGAACTCCTGAAGATAGATGTTGACTGTGGATATTGTATCAAAGACACAGTCCCTTTGATTCTTCAGAGATGTCACAAAACCTGCCCAAAGATGTAAACAATCATGCATGAGCAGCGCCTATTAGATGGAGGGGGTTCAACAGCTGATCAGTTGCAGTCACTCCACCAGGAAGGAGGTACACGGCTCATCTTGTCTGTAGTTCAACCATGCCTAAATGGTCAATACTGCAGTTTGCTCGTGTTACGAAGGGCTCTCAACAAGGAAGTGTCCAGGCATCTTGGAGTGAACCAAAGTGATGTTGTTCGGACATGGAGGAGATACAGAGAGACAGGAACTGTCAATGGTATGCCTCACTCAGACCACGCAAGGGCTACTACTGCAGTGGATGACCGCTACCAACGGATTGTGGCTCAGAGGAACCCTGACGGCAATGCCACTATGTTGAATAATGCTTTTCGTGCAGCCACAGGTTGTCTTGTTATGACTCAAACTGCACAATAGCTGCAAGATGTGCAACTTCACTCCCAACATCCATGGCGAGGTCCATCTTTGCAACCACGACACCATGCAGCGCGGTACAGATGGGCCCAACAACATGCAGGATGGACAGCTCAGGACTGGCAATACGTTGTCTTCACCGATGAGTATCACATATGCCCTCAACCAGACAATCATCGTAGATGGAACCCGGTCAGGCTGAATGCCTTAGACACACTGTCCAGCATGTGCAGCAAGGTGGAGGTTCTCTGTTGTTTTGGGCTGGTGTTATGTGGGGCTGATGTACGCTGCAGGTGGTCATAGAAGGTGCCGTAATGGCAGTATGACATGTGAATGCCATCCTCTGATCGATAGTGCAACCATATCGGCAGCATATTGGTGAGGCATTCATCCTTCATGGATGACAATTCACGCCCCCATCGTGCACATCTCGTGAATGACTTCTTTCATGATAACGATATCGCTCGACTAGAATGGCCAGAAGTTTTCCACATGTGAACCCTATCAAACATGCCTGGGATTGATTGAAAAGGGCTGTTTATGGATGACGTGACCCACCAACCCCTCTGAGGGATCTACGCCGAATTGCTGTTGAGGAGTGAGACAATCTGGACTAGCAGTGCCTTGATGAACTTGTGGGTAGTATGCCACGACAAATATAGGCATGCATCAATGCCACAGGATGTGCTACTGGGTATCAGAGGAACCAGTGTGTACAGCAACCTCAACCACCACCTCTGAAGGTCTCGCATTTTAAAATGCAACATGCAATGTGTGGTTTTCATGAGCAATAAAAAGAGAAGAAATGATGTTTATGTTGATCTCTATTCCAATTTTCTGTACAGATTCCAGAACTCTTGGAACCGAGGTGATGCAGAACGTTTTTTGATGTATGTATCTAATCAATATACAGTGCCTGGGTCTCAACCAACTCTCTTGTCCTAGTGTGATGTGGAAGTGACTGCTTTCTATAAGAAATGTTTGTTCTGGAAGTTAGCTGCAAATTCTCTGGCAGTTAACAATTAATATTTTAAGATTCTCATGCTTTGTGTATACTATCCAGTCTGTTGAAATAATTGTTGATATTATATTGGTTTTCATATTTGGTGTATTGGTGTTTGAAACTGGTATATCAGAATTTTGAAGTTTAAATTATGGCCATACAAATGAAGATTTATTACTGATATGATTTGCAACTATCCAGCAAACAGTATTTCTTAATATGTTGTGACTACCTAGTATTTCCAGTGTTCTTGGTGTTACAATTGTACAAAGGACACAGTACTATATGTTCATGGATGACAACATCTACCAAGCTGTATACGCCAGCAATTTTCTAGCCACTGTCCTACCCAGAAGTTCAGATGGTGGGCTCAGTAAATTGGCTGCCTGTTAAACCATTTACAATTTATTGTTAATACAGTGAAATAGAGTTGTAATAATTAAGCTGGCTGCAGGCAGAATTTTGTTGAAGATGGAGGATGGGTAGTGTCTACTAGTTGCAATAGAGGCGAAAAAGTACTGATTAGACTGACTTCTGTTAGGAGTTATGGCAGACTGCATTAATGTCATTTCAAAACAAGTACTCAAGAGTAATAGATAAACCTTCCTAAATTTTGCCGTTGTTTTTGATATGTGGCATTATTCCAGTGATTATTAACTTTCTAATAGTAACTAATATCTGATGTCAGCCTTGTGCAAATGAAGCTCAGTAATTTCTTTAATAAAGCAATCTGATGTTACAAATGGCAACAATCACAGTTCATTGGACTTCAGAAATGTATTTAATAATTGTGTTTACCTTGTATCATTTTTTTATTACTGATTGTAAGTGTGGTACAATATGAAATTGTTAATAACAATGTGCAAGTGTGAGTGTGGTTTTATTCCAGGCTCCTCTATAGTCCGTTCATGACTGTATTTGCTACAGCACACACTGTTGCTGTTGTTGAATCATATTATCTGTCTTATGCTAAGCCCTGACTTTCTTACGGAACTATAAGGGAATATTTCATGATATTTTTGGGTTAGTAAATGATTTCCAGATATCTAGCTCCAGGTTATTTGAGTGTTTTGGGAAGAAATTTGAGTTAATTAATGGAATTATGAGCATTTCTTCGTTGTCTGAAAATGAAAATCCGACTGATGCAAACAAAAGTGTTTCGCCTGGTGGAATCTCATATCTCAATTCTCGCCCTACTTATGAGTGAGTTAAGCTCTAGTTTTTCAACCACTGCTCTGAAAATTAAAAATTATAGGGTGATGTATCATGATAATGTTCAATTATGACACTGACATTAGTTATGCCAATTAATTAAATCAGTTAAATTAGAAAGTTGAGCCTATTTGGCAATTACCTTGACATGACTTGGTAAAAGTTGACTGTTGCCTTACATTGCATATAGTGACCATTATGTTACATGTTGTCTTGATAATGCCAGTTGTCATAAAGCAAAATCTATTGTGGACTGTCTGACAGAATATAAAATTATCATCCTTTGCTGCCACATGAAGTCTTTACTTTCTTTCTTTAAAAATAAAAGAAGGAAAAAAACAAACAAATCACTTTATGGCTCAACTCTGCAGAAAAGATAGATTGTCCTTTCTGTAGTGATGATGAGAAGTTTTATAGTGCAAATTGTCTGGCTCTTTATTTAATGTCTCACTAAAGCCAAGGAAGTTATCTAGTGACATTTATATACAACATGATGAAACATACTAAATGTAGATATTAGTGATGACATATGGCAAATGCTTTTGTTGCATAATATTGGCACTTACTAAAGATGACATATTAGCTATGATAATAACCCTAAAGAGCAGATGTTAAATAGTAACCATGAACGATATGCTATGAAACAGAATAGTTTATAGTTTCATCTTTGCTCACATATGTCTTCAGAAAATCATGACTAATAATGCTGAACATTGTTTACTGGAAAGAAAGATTATTACCAAATTTTGGAATACAGCTAAGACACATGTTTGACACACTTACCTTACGTAAAGTTGAATACTTGGTTTCACCAAGCCGGACTTGCTCATCATGCAGTTGGTCAAGCTGGCTTTGCTTCTCCCCAACCTTGAGAACTTCTATCTCTGAACGTAATTCTCGTAGCTGCTCTTGCAGATGCTTACTCTTTTCAAGGTACTCAACCCTGCAAGTAAAACAGTACTCTGGTCAGATATGTCTGTTTCATAATACCACAAACATTAATCTATGTGTCAGTGCCACATACAACCACAGATGGGAGTTACATATCCTTGTCAGACAGTCAGTGACAATCTGAATAGCAAGTAGCACGTATACTGTACAATACTGAATGTCATAGCTAAAAAATACAGAAATAGCATTCTCCTGAAATGGAGAAAACACACATATTCAGACAATGACAATTCACACATATGTGGCCACTGTCTACGGGCACTGGAGCTGAACTGTGACTGCGTCTGACGTGAGCAGCAATCAGGTGGCAGGGGTAAGGAGGAGGCATGTAGACTGTGTGTCTGAGATATGTTTCAGGGAACGTGTGTGCGTTTTCTACTTCTCAGGAAGACTTGACCTGAACACTGAAATATTTCCAGCACGAATGGCCTGAAAGCTGAAATATTTCTAGCATTATTTTTCATTGTGCCTGTCTGCGATCCAATGACTGCTCTTGTGGTAAGTAGCAATCTATCCTTTCCATATTCTTGTCAAAGGAAAAGTGTTACGAGCACCCTAAAACACTTTTAGGAAAGTCTACTTAATATTTTCTGTGATATGTGAGCTAGTGCATGCATTGTTAATGAAATTAGATGATAAAGAAAGTGTGGCATGTTTATTTCTAGATATATCACATGCATTTGGCAAAGTATTTTAGTAGGTGATACTTGATAAACTGGAATCTTATGGTATTAGAGGAGTAGCTAAAGTCTCTTACATTCATGTCTGCAAAACAGCTACTAGGTAACACTAGTCACACACAAAGTGGGTATCATTATTACGGGGTACAACTCAAATCTAGCTACTTTAAAGTGTGGTGTGTGTCCCAGGGGTCAGTTCTGGGGCCTTTATTGTTCATATTGTATATTAACACACGAACTGGTACAAGTGTAGTGATGGATGTTTCACTGCCAGGCCAGACAAGAACAGGCCTTGGCGTGAGGTTGTGCTATGGCCAGCAATGTGCACATGGCCTGAGGTGTAAGGCTCTGCTGTGAGCAGCAGCAACCTCATGTCAGTCAATATGTTAATGATCTACCGACAATGCACAATAGCAAGGCACTTAACTAAGCAGATGACATAAAAGTCTGGCCTTTAAATGTTTCTGATGTCTTACTTGGCTTGAAGAAGTACTTCCAAAATAACCGCTTAAGCTTAAACTTTGGTAAAACAAGTTCAAATACACCACCAGGCTGACGGAGTGCAATGGAATATTGCGTCTGATGATGGTTCAGAAATGAAACTGAACTATATGCTGACATTATGTTAGGCAGAAATCTTTCAATTTGCTCAATGAGGACAATGCCACAAGTTCTGAATTATGAGCAAAAGAATATGATCTACTATTCTTAACCATGCCAATACCTTGCATATGGAAAAATGGCACTGTGCTGCTGCCAAGCATGCAAATAAGAAACAGGGTAGTCATCCATAATAAAAAGGCACTTAGGATTCTCTGCAGGCTTATTTATTATGGGTATTGCAAAGTGATGTTCAAAAGTAAGACTTCACTAATAAGTTTATAAATCTGCTAAACTAATTTTAAAATAGAAGCCATACAATGGTGTAGCTATGTACACATTTATAATGCTACAAGGCATTGCAGTTATCCTCTGGAAAGGCATACGACAAAAGCTGCAAACACAGTCCCTATTAGATAGGGATCAATTTTTGTAACAAACTTCCAAAGATCATACAATGTAAGCTTTTATGGCCGGTATTGTCTTCACTTAAAACTTTCGGGCTGATAGGCCATGGTCGAAGTATAAAACTCTCTTCTGACGTTTCATCTCCAACTGTGGGAGACAAAATGTCAGGGGAGAGTTTTATACTTCGACCACGGCCTATCAGCCTGGAAGTTTTAAGTGAAGAAACTTCCAAAGAATTTAAAAAGATCTAGCGGAAGCAGCATTGAAATGGCTTTGAAGGAGTTTCTTTCAATAAGTGTTTTATACTACTAAGCAATTCCTTTCAGAGGGGTAGAATACTTTCATTTGTACCAGAAAGTTATGATAGGTAATATAAAATATGTCCACAGTCCAAATTAAATCCTGTATTTGTCCATGGAGAATAAATGAAAGTACTCATGGAGTTTCACTTTCTTATGCTTTTTCAAGGATATGCCTTCTTTCGTAAATAGGCATAGTGCATCAAATCACTCACAAATAATACACTACTGGATGACAACCAATAAGCGACTGTACCTCCCAGGACAAACACCTTACTATGTGGTACACATGTGGACCTCTGCTCACTTTGCATTACAGGGCAGATTAGCAAAGGTATAGAAATCCTGTCACTGGACTCTCCAGTCACAGAAAAGTATTACCTAGAATGCTCCCCATACACATACACAAGCTAAATAATTTAGGAGTGAAGGAAACTGCTCACTGAATAGCAGAAGCAGTGAGTCGTTGAAAGGCATACATAAAAGAGAATGACCGTAAGAGAATTCTTGGAAAATGTAGGTCACCTATAAGGGAGGCTGTGTACAGAACATTTGTGTCATCCATTCTTGAGTACTGCTTGAGTGTTTGGGATTCCCACCAGATCAGGTTAAAGGAAGATATCGAAGCAATTCGGAGGTGTGCTGCTAAACTTGTATCCAGTAAGTTTGATCAAGTGAACTCAAAAGAGAACCCCCGAGAGCAAGAAGACTGTTTTCATGAAACAATATTGAAAAAGTTCTGAGAACCCACATTTGTGGCAGACTGCAGAATGTTTCCTACTGCCACCAACTTACATCTCATGCAATTGACGATAAGATAAAGTGAAATAAGTGCTCATACAGAAGCACAGAGACAGTCACTTTTCGTTCATTCATTTTGTCAGTTTAACATGAAGGCAGAGACTAACAGTGGCACAATGTACTCTCTGTCATGATGGACATATCCATTCTTTTCTGCACATCCCCATCTGTTCTGACATGAAGGGATTGTATAAAATTCCAGAAGCTAGAGATTACATTGTGTTTTTAAACTTGTTCGTGTCACCTGGTGCTCTGATTGACGTCGTTTTGACGGCTGCTTAAGAAGACTATTTTCTTATATCAACAATGTTATTAGTACTCATTTTTAATGTGCTTAATAATTAGCTATGATGCATTATGGAAAAAATATCATCCTTGCTGCAAAGCAAACGGTGAGAAAAGCGATTTTTTTTTTTTTTACGCTGTGGAGAATTTGCTACGTAGTGTATTATCTACTTATCTGCAGCTATTGTGGTAGTGTCTAGACTGTCATAAATAACAATGCAGTTGCACATGTAGTACTCCTATAACAACCGATATCAATACAGAGGGGGGGGGGGGGGGGGAGAGAGAGAGAGAGAGAGAGAGAGAGAGAGAGAGAGAGAGAGAGAGAGAGAGAGAGAGAGAGAGAGAGAGAGAGCACTTCTGAAGAAGTTGTACCTTTTGTATTTAATAGGATTAAACAACTAACGAATTTGTTTATGGTCACGTTAACTCATAATTGCTTAGTAGATGGGTACTGCTCTGATTGCTGATTGACATGCTCAGAGCTTCAGTGTATCAGGAGACGTACATTTTGGGAGATGGAAAAACATATCTAAAATCAAAAAGTTTCTCTTTGAGGACACTGCTGCAGCATGTATGCAACATAGCGTAACTTTTATGTGGGTGTACAAGCACCAACATGTAGGCAAGGGATTAATGTGGCATTCGTGTCTTTCTGATGTGGGTGCAGTAAATGCAGAAATGTGAATTATGGTGACATTATTACCAAATGTGTCCAACGAGGACCAACGTTCTCTTCTTGGCTGCCGAAGGACAAACACTGGTAGACATCCACTAGAGAATGAAGAACGTATATGGGGCAGCATTTCTGTAAAAACCACTGTTGTGGACAAGAGGTACTGCTGTTTCATGATTTCGTGTGTCCCTTTATAGCAAATGTGTTGTAACACAAAAGTTATGTCAACTCGAGGGGGAGACACTGGAGCACCCACCCTATAGTCCTGATTAATCCTTATGTGATTATCAGACCTTCAGTGCCTTAAAAAATGCCTAGGGAGGTTGACAATTCCCCCTGGATGAGGATGTGCAGCAGGCAGTTACAGACTTCTTCATGAAGCACGACACAATGTTTTAAGAAACGGGTATCTTCAACCTGATGCGTCACTCAGATGATTGCCTCAATGCTCATGGTGCTTTTGTCTGATGGGATACTCATTCTGGACTCTACAGTCTTTGAAAAGACACTTTCTTGTCGCCCCTTATACTATGGAGAAGTCACAGAAAGGCTGAAATGCAAAAGACTTAACTTTTTTAAACAGAATTAATTTAATATAATTTTTTCCACTTGATACACCTTGTTTAGTTCTAACAAGAACATAAAGCCATTCCTATACCAGCTCACAGTTAGCACAATAATAAGGCCTCAGACAACCCACTGATCCATTGGATAAATCATCATCAAACAATGTCACATGCACTCACTTCTGGAGACACTATGAACACAATGGCACAAAACCTAGATATGTTAGCTATGTGAGTACATACATTTGATTGATACAGGTTTTAATCTTTAGAGAAAAATGTTGGTAAGTCCTATGGGTGGAGAAACTTTAGTTAAAGTTACTGATGCCTAATTTAATTTGTTGTACGAAAGTTTTAAAAGTGTCCTTATTTGTTAATTCATAAAAATAGAAAGCCCTAAAGTGACATTCATATCTAGAACTATAGTGCATATGTGAAAAATTCCAAATCACACAGTTACCAAGATTCCCTTCCAAACTCTTAAGTTCCTCTTCATAACTGACTTGGTGAACTGGTTTTCAAGTGCCAAGAAGGTAAGAGTTTGCAATTTCTCATATGACCATGCCTAATAAATTTTTGTAATGAAATGAACAAATATTGTGAATCATGGTTTATTTGTCTCATAATGTATATAATCTAAATCAATTGATTCAGGTTCAGGAGACACAGCAAATTGTGGTAAAATTTCACCATAAATAAGGAATAGCTGATCTTGACAGACAGAATAATAATAATAATAATAATAATAATAATAATAATGGGAAACAGTAGATCACATCACAAGAGGATGTAGAGATTAGATTAGATTAGATTAGTTTTTCGTTCCATAGATCCGTGTTGAGGAGATCCTCGTGGATGTGGAACATGTCACCTTTTTTTAAATTTTTTTTAAAGCTGAAATAACAATACTAATAGTATAAATATATACAACACATCATTTGTTTCTATTAAAAAATTCGTCAACGGAGTAGAAGGAGTTGGCCACTAGTAAGTCTTTCAGGCTCCTTTTAAACTGATCTTTATTTGTAACTAATTTTTTTATGTTTGCTGGCAAATTATTGAAGATGAGTGTTCCTGAGTAGTGGACCCCTTTTTGAACTAAAGTAAGTGCTTTTTAAGTCCTTGTGCAGATCATTTTTGTTCCTGGTATTGTATGTATGAACTGAGGTGTTTGTTGGAAAAAGAGATATATTATTTAGGACAAATTTCATTAAGGAGTAAACATACTGAGAGGCAGTAGTTAGTATAACCAGTTCTTTGAAGAGGTTTCTACAAGACGTCCGTGAGTTTACTCTACAAATAATATGTATTACACGCTTTTGGACTCTGAAAACTTTTGTTTGACTCGAAGAGTTACCCCAAAATATTATACCATATGACATTATGGAATGAAAGTAGGCAAAGTATGCAAGCTTTTTCACTTTTATGTCGCCTATGCTAACACTCAAATTGCAAATACAGATTTGTTAAGGCGTTTCTGCAGTTCTGTGGTGTGCTCCTTCCAACTGAATTTATTATCAAGTTGTATTCCCAGGAATTAAAGGCTGTCAACCTCTTCTATCTGCTCTTTTTCGTACTTTATACATATGCTGGGTGGAAAGCTCTTACAGGTTCTGAATTGCATATAGTGAGTCTTTTCGAAGTTTAATGTCAGTGAGTTGGCTTTAAACCATTTATTAATATCCATGAAAATATCATTAGCAGATCTTTCTAGAACTACACTTGACATATTATTTATTGCAATACTTGTGTCATCTGCAAAACAAAATGAACTCTGCTTCTGGCAGTGTAACTGATGAGAGCTCATTAATGGACACAAGAAAAAGCAATGGCCCTAAGATGGATCCTTGTGGGACACCACATGTAATTTCTTCCCATTCTGATGATAACTGATGACTTAATTCACTAGTCCCTTGCACTGACACCCTTTGTTTCCTGTTAGCGAGGTATGACTTGAAGCATTTTGCAGCACAATACTAGCAAATACAGAATACCCCAGAAGACATGACAATGTAGCAAAAATAATACATCAACAGCTTGCGTTACAGCGTAAACTTATAAAACAACACATTCTCACATATAAGTATGCACCACAAAATGTACTGGAGAATGATGAATACAAATTATACTGGAACAGAACCATTATAACAGATAAAACAACAATACATAACAAACCTGACATCATACTCACCAATAAAAAGAAGAAATTAACACAACTAATCGAAATATCCATACCCAATACAACAAATATACAAAAGAAAACAGGAGAAAAAATTGAAAAATACAACCAACTGGCTGAGGAATTCAAGGACAAGTGGCATCACGATAAAGTTGACATTATACCAATTATACTATCAACTACAGGAGTCATACCACACAATATCCACCAGTGCATCAACGCAATACAGCTACATCCAAACTTATATATACAACTACAGAAATATGTAATTATGGATACATGTTCAATTACCCAAAAGTTCCTAAATGCAATGTAACGTATATCGTACAGTTAAAAGGAAGTCATGCTTGATCAAGGTCCACATCACTTTCCATTTTGAACCAGACATAACGTCTGAGAAATGAAAATAAAAATAATAAATAATAATAATAATACAATTTTGCTATACATACATGCAATAAAATCTAACACTTAATTACCCCTTGCTCAAATTATCATTTCATCCTCCATGAATTCTTCTTTTGAATAGTAGCATTTCTATCGCAGAATCTGCTGTGGTCTCATTTTTAAAATTTCTGGCTTCATATTAAATATGTTTTTGCCCATTAACTTGTTATGTATTGTCATCCTCAAAAACTTTGGAGTCCATGCATATAATTTCAACTGGTGTGTAGGTAGCATAAAATTATTTTTATTTCTTGTGTTATATGTATAGTTAAAATGATTCTCTTCAACTAATGTTTGTCTGCCATGTAGGAAGATTATAATGTCATGAATGTATACGGAGAGAACATTTAGCATTTCCAGTTTCTGAAATAATGGGCAACAAAACTCTGTTTACTGTGCAGTACACATGTATTGGATAATTTGTTTTTGCAGTTTCAGTATTCAAGATGAACTACTTGAACTTCCCCAGAAAATTATCCTGTATCTAATGACAGATTCAAGTCAGTGGAATTAGCTAGTACTTGTATTATAAATGCAAAACTGCTTAGTTTATTTGAGAGGAAGTCAATATGTTTATTCCAGCTTAAGTTCTTGTCCACATTTACACACATATAAAATCTTCTCAGTTACTGTTTCACATGCTATTTGATTACTGTGGCATTTTCATAGTACTCTCACTGAAACTGGTCACACATTCTGGTGGAGCTTTAGAAAATCAAAAACTCAACTTCATTAGCTTCGTAAAATATAAGAGGAGCTTAAAAAGTGGTACAAATAAGCAAAAAAATTTAAAAACAGACCAAATATAATCAAAATTTACACAGAAATGTAACATTATTTGTCCAAATGAAAAACACACAATGTGTCAAAGCATATATCAGAAATTATGGGAGAGAATATTATTATTTTCTCTTTTGTCAAAAGAGAAAAACAAGAAGAAATGGTTCAGGAAATTTCTTTCTAAGTCATAATAATGAAGCTTTTTTGTGTGGCTTGTGCCTGTGTCAAATCCTCTCTAGTTTAGAATGCTTGGGCAGTTTGCATGTGATATGTCGTAACTGTGATTGTCTTCAATAGCTGACTGATGAGAACACGTGTAGTGTGGTGTCATGTTTTTGTTGTTGTTGTTAGAAGAGAAGAGAAGCTGTGAAAGCCAGTACTGGCACACTGCCTGCTTTCCACAAATAGCACCAAGGAGGCTGTGTAGCTTACATCCCTATCAGATGAATGGACCACCATCAAACCCCATGCACTCATTCCTCGAGACCCTGGGGACATCATGGAAGAAAGTATAGATATCTAAACTTAACAGTATGTGAAAATTCCATTTTAAAATGAACATGTTGAAGAAGACCAACTTTCTCACACAGTGATGAATATTTTCATTCGTTTTTTCAGACATCATTTGCATGTAAGATTGGGGAATGCAGTTTATTATCATGAACCTGAGGAGTGAGGGATCTGATAGTTGATGGCTGAAAGTACAACCCTTATCTTTTTGAAGAATGAAAGGCAGAACTATTAATTTTCTCCAACAAATCCTACTATATGTTCAGAGTGTGCAGTTTATGCAGCATTATCAGTATACAGGGTATGTCAAAAAGAATCACCTGATTTTTTAAAAAAAATTATAATTATTATGTTATTTGATATATGTGCATGAACAATGTACTATTAGAAAGAACAAACTTCTGCTAGGTAGCACACTGGCATCTAGAAGTGCGAGATTTTTAAATAAAAGTATTACTGAACGATGGATTGGTCACACTGGACCAAATGATTCAACCTTACATTACTGGCCTCCCAAGTCACCGGACCTGACTGTACGTGGTTATTTCTTGTGGGAGTTTATGAAAGACGATATATGTGCCTCCATTACCAACAACAATGAATTAACTGAGACATTGCATAACAGCAGCTGTAACTCAAGACAGTGCGGGAACAACTGAATACCGCAGAGACACATGCCGAGCATTTCAAGGGGGCATATTCAACACCTATTGGGGGGGGGGGGGGGGGGGGAAGTTTGAGTTTCCTGTTCATCAAATAACAAAAATTCATTGTACATATTTATTAAGTTCAGAAATATAGATGTGTCAAATCAGATGTTTCTTTTTGATACACCCTGTATGTTCTCCAGAGGTGGGGGGAAAAAAAAAAAAAAAAAAAAAAAAAAAAAAAAAAAAAAAAAAGGAGCATAAAAGGGGCAAAAACCAATCAACAATTTTCTCATTTTGGTTGCTTTGAAGCGCACAACTGTCTTATGTATCATGATAGTATTTTTATTTTCTTTGTGATGTGAAACTGCCTGTTGAGTCATCTTCTTAAGAACTCCCCTGAAATGCAATAAAAGTGAACAATTAAGAATACAAGCACAACTCCATTAAGAGAAACAAAAAATGCTTTATTTCTCAAAACTGAGATGATGACAATGTGTCTGTAGGAAGACTAAACATCAAGCAGATACACATAGATCCTGTAGAAATACATACTGATGTGATGCTGTCAGTTCCTAAAGTTGAGGACTTGTTATTGTCAGGCAGTTTTGGAGTGCAGCGGAGGGAGAGGTGTGCTAGACTTCCACTGTTGCCAGGGGGGAAAAAGTATTTGTGGGCAAGTGCTGGTTACTGAAGAGAAATTAGCTACAAAGCTCAAGAGACAAGTTCCTCACTTTTTATTAAGTTAGGCATCACAATTTCAGTAAACTTGTCAGAATTATAATCAGTGACCCTGAGGTGATACAGCTGCTGTGACTCTGTTAAAATTAATCTTACAGAACAAGTTAATAGATAATGCTATTGTCACATGTACAGAGATGCAGCTGTATAAGCATGTAATGGACATAACACACAAACTTCTCAGAAGCACTTGACTGAAACATCACAAAGGTTGACACAAATAACTAGATCAAAGGAGAATGTTTCCCTAGTTTATACTACTGTGTGCTTGTAGGTGAAATCAACAATTCTGATTGTGCATCCTTTACTCGAGCGTACAAACCTACTTATGTGCAAAATGATTTCAGTGGCATGCAATAACCATCAAAGAAATTCTTTCTACATATTACTACTGGGGTAGTAATAACTGAACTGCTGATTAGAGTGTTGCACTAAATTTGCACATCTTCACTTCTGTCTTTCATGTTTATGTTTTTACACAACAGCTGGGTTATGCAAAACTGACTGCCCCACTGAAAACTGTACACTATCATCAAGTTAACTCCAGAACAACAAAAAAGATGATTCTACATTGATTTTGAACTGCTGTATTAGCATTTTTGTGGAATTTTGTGGTAGCATTTTATGTATAGCCTGTGTTTTCCATCACATAATGCCTG